>NW_024735736.1:0-16157 GCF_018991925.1 Homarus americanus | reverse complement strand
GAAGTTACGTATTGCTTTTCTTAATTCTGCCCTACAGATTGCACTGTTACCCCCCACATTGTACTGCTCCTCCAGTTTCTACCCTGCCTCCAGATTGCACTGTTACCCCCCCACATCATTGCACTGCTGCCCCACTTTCTACTCCTGCCCTCCAGATTGCACTGTTACTCCCCCACATTGTATTGCTGCCCCAGCTTCTACTCCTGCCATCCAGATTCTGCACTACACTCCCACATTGCAACTGCTGCACCCATCACTACCATGCCCCCATCAAAATTGTTACCCCCCCCCCACATTGCACTGCCAGGCCCAGTTTCTACCCATCCAGATTGCACTGTTACTCCACATCTGTAACCACAACCCAGTTTCCCCTAACTCCCTCCAAGATTGCACATTACCCCACATTGCACTGCTCCCAGCTCTCACTCCAGCCCTCCTGATTGCACTGTTACTCACACTGTAATGCCTCCAGTTTCTACCCCCTGCCTCCAGACTGCACTGCCACCCCACACTGCACTTCTCAAACCCCAGCTCTCAACCTGCCCTCCAGACTGCACTGTTACCCCCACATTGAACTGCTGCACCAGTTTCTATTCCTGCCCCAGATTGCACTGTTACCCCCCACATTGTACTGCTTCCCCAGTTTACCCTGCCTCCAGATTGCACTGTTACCTCCACATTGTCATGCTTCCTCCAGTCTCTACTCCTGCCTCCAGATTGCACTGTTGCCCCCCACATTGTACTGCTGCACCCAGTTTCTACTCCTGCCTCCAGGCACAGCCCCCCACATTGAACTGCTGCACCCAGTTTCCTACTCCTGCCCTCCAGATTGCACTGTTACCTCCACACTGAACTGCTTCACTCCAGTTTCTATCCTGCTCCAGATTGACTGCCACCCCCCACTGCAGCCTGCCCCAGCTCACCCCTGCCCAGATTGCACTGCCACCTGCCTGAACTGCTCCCAGCTCTACCCTGCTCCAGATTGCACTGCCACTCCACACTGTACCGCTCCCAGCTCCCTACCCTGCCCTCCAGATTGCACTGCCACCCCACACTGCACTGCCCCAGTTCTACCACTGCTCCAGATTGCACTGCTCCCCCCACATTGTACTTGCTGCACCCAGTTTCTCATTCCTGCCTCCAGATTGCACTGTACCCCACACTGCACTTCCTGCTCTACCCTGCCTCCAGACACTGCCACCCCCCCACATCACTGTACTGCTTCCCCAGCTCTACTCCTGTCCCTCCAGATTGCACTGTTACCCCCCCCACATTGTACTGCTGCCCCCAGCTCTACTCCCTGCTCACCAGATTGCACTTTACCCCCTCCCACATTGTACTTCCACCCAGTTTCTACTCCTCTGCCCACCAGATTGCACTGTTACCCCCACATCTCAATTGCTGCCCCAGTTTCTACTCTGCTCTCCAGATTGCACTGTTTTCACATTGCAACTGCCACTCCAGCTCTACTCCTGCCTCCAGATTGCACTGTTACCCCACACAGGCCAGTTCCAGTTTCTACTCCTGCCCTCCAGATTGCACTGCCCCACATTGTCACTGCCCCAGTTTCTACTCCTGCCCTCCAGATTGCAATGTTACCTTCCCACACAAATTGCTGCCCCCCAGTTTCTCCTTCCTCCAGATTGCACTGTTACCCCCCATTGTACTGCTCCCCAGTTTCTACTCCTGCCCTCCAGATTGCACTCTACACCCCCACATTGCACTGCTTCCCCAGTTTCTACTCCTGCCTCCCAGATTGCACTGTTACCTTCCCCACATTGCACTGCTGCCCCCAGTTTCCACTCCTGCCTCCAGATTGCACTGTTACCCCCCACATTGTACTGCTTCCCCCAGTTTCTACTCCTGCCCTCCAGATTGCACTGTTACCCCCCCACATTCCGTACTGCTTCCAGTTTCTACTCCTGCCTCCAGATTGCACTGTTACACCCCCACATTGTACTGCTTCCAGCTCTACTCCTGCCCTCCAGATCATTTTCCCCACATTGTACTGCTCCCCAGCTCTCCTGCCTCCAGATGCACTGTACACCCCCATTGTACTGCTCCCAGTTTCCTACTCCTGCTCCAGATTGCACTGTTACCCTGCCACATTGTACTGCTGCCCCCAGTTTCTACTCCTGCCCCTCCACATTGCACTGTTACCTCTCCACATTGTACTGTTACCCCCTCACATTGTACTGCTTCCCCAGTTTCTACTCCTGTCCTCCAGATTGCACTGTTACCCCCTCCCCACATTGTACTGCTTCCATTTCTACTCCTGCCATCCAGATTGTACTTTACCCCCCACATTGTACTGCTTCCCCTAGTTTCTATTCCTGCCTCCAGATTGCACTGTTACCCCCACATTGTACTGCTGCCCGCAGTTTTACTATTGCCCTCCAGATTGCACTGTTACCCCCCACATTGTACTGCTTCCCAGTTTCTACTCTCCTCTCCAGATTGCACTGTTACCCCCCACATTGACTGCTGCCCCCAGTTTCTACTCCTGCCCTCCAGATTGCTATTTGTGATCTTGCTTTCAAAAAAAATTTCCAAAGTCCTTGTTGACCTTTTGTACGTCATCATATTTTCAAAGAAATTAAACATGGAGGAGTTTTCTCGTTCTTTTGTGCAGGGAAATCTGATTGAATTGAGTTGATTATCTCAAGCACATAATATGGAATATTAGGTGTCATACGGAGGCGAATTCTTTCTTTTTTGAGCTCTGAAAAATCGGCCCATGGTATTAATGATGTAGTTCTATGCAGAATCATGTGACATCTTCAGTTTTGAAAAGTTTTTATTTTTGCTAGGTAAATTTTAACTTGAAATCTTATGAAAAATTCAGTATCTGCACCCTTTTACCAACACCACTCAAATAGCTTATTTAAAGTAAATTACTGCATCAGGTTGACTTATTAGATGAAATGACACATTTATTAAATTTAATATTCTTTAGAAATAAAATCATCAAATACAAAACCTGTTTTTTACTATTACTACGGCACTGTGTTGCTGCACACTATAGAGAACATGTCTTTCTTGTTTGCTTCTTTACCACTTCCCTTGCTGACCACCTGAGCCTGGATGTAGCTCTCCTCCTCTCCTGGCTGCACATGACTGTTGGCCTGGCCACTTGCACACAACGCCCATACTCTGTGCGAGGCTGTACAGGACATGCATGGGGTTGTCCAGAAAGTTCACCTGAACATTGAGGCTGTGCCCACTGCCAGCCTGATGTTATCCAAATCTATATGAGATCAGTGAGGGTCTTGGCACCTAGATTGACTTCCAGGAGTCTTCTGACCCTGAAGGAACTGCCACCAACTGGGATCTGTCAAGTGCCCAGATCCTCTCATAAGTCTCATATCCAAGATCTTTTTTTTGACTGCCACTTCTTTCTCTCCTCTCATCCTACTGCAGAGCATTGGTCTGCAGAACTGCCTCGGGATGAGACACCAGGAAGATCTCTCACAGCCTGCTCCACACCTGAACACCTTCCTTGGCTGACTCAGGAGCCTGCCAAGAGAACATGCTCTCGACTCTGGAGAACGATGACTTGACTCTTGGTGTTGAAACCACGGCAGCAGACACTCATGATGAATTGACAATAAGTCTCAGGTTGTAGTTGGTTCCTTTCAGTTTATGATGAGCGACCCAAATTCTGCAGTCCTGAGAGCTGCCAGGAGCCACCCAGAATGTGAGACTGACCCATTCTGCAGGTAAGCAAGTCTAGGCATGACCCCAGTTTTGATGGCACTGTAAAGCATAAATCATAGTACTGATCAGTACTCAGGTTGTCAATACAGTATGTGCAAGCTCAACGAGTGGAGGGCCAACTGTGATTTTTTTCAAAGCTCGGATTTATTTCTAACTCAGTGGCAGAGTCCACATCTTGCCAAGAGACCAGACCATCTGTTGCTCTGGAAAGAGTCTTGCCATCCAGCTCCTGATCAGATGTCTGAGTGGCAACCTGTTGGTGTGGAGGTCACAAACAATCCAGACCAGCTTCCTCCCAATCTTCCATGCCTCTATCCACTGTATGACCCCCTTGCCACCCCTGTGTTCGCTGTGTTGCTGGTGCTGTCCCCTCCAATGTCCCAGCAGGGTCTGGTCTACGTTCCTCTCTCTGAGCCAGTTCACACGTTATCTTTGCCACTATCTTCAGCTGGTTTCTGATGTCATCTTTCTCTGAGAGTGAAATGCCACAAATATTTCCCTCCTCTATTCACTATACAGCAGGAGTAGTGTTCCTCCTTCACCATGGTTATGGGAACAACTTGTCAGAATTCCAACTTTCATGAATACCAGTGTCATCCTTTCTCCCATTTCAAAGAACAAACACTGATTCCATTTTTTCTATCCCTTAGACAACCTCTAGGTTACTGACAAGTTTCTCCTGAGCTCCATTTTGTTATGATCTACTCAGGTGAACATCATCAGGTGTTATCAAACCACTGCTGGATCCAGGCAGCTGTTGGGTTATCTCTGCAGTTTCTTCTGGAGACCAGTGTGGTGTCGCATGCTGGAAGCCAGATGCCTGACATTCTTTCCTATTTCTGAATCTTTTATGCCTGGAAGGTTTAGGATCATTATTTTCAAGGGACAAAGCTCATTCTCCTTGGTCAGCACTCTCGATCAGCTTGGGAAGCCACAAGGTTTCGAATCAGCTTGACTCCACCACGCCTTGCCCTAATTCTGGCCTTTCAAGTCTTTCTCTCGGCAACTTTTTTCTCCTCTTTCTGTCTCTTCAGGCAGCTCTCCTGTCTCTTGACCTGGAATATCTTGGCTAGAAATCATGAGAGCCCTTTACACTGCCAGTCTTCTCTCTCTCTGTGCTTTGACAAATGCCAGTTCGATCACAGGAATCTTCTTCAGTTCACGCTTGCAAATACAGGAGATGTGGGCCTCGACTTTACAGTCACGATCGCATCCCAAACTCAGACAGAGAACAACTGGGCACTTGCAAGCACTATGTCAAATAACTGGTCCAGTTGTTTGGCAAAGCTGTCCTTAATCGTGTAAGTTTTTCTCTCCCAAGAGATATCTTGCCTTTTCCCAACTGGCTAGCAGTCTCACTAATCTTCTTCTGACTTGTTATGACTGGAGGCTTGAACTGAGCGTTAAAGCCAGAGTGTACCTTTCGTGCCAAGACAGTTTAATATATATCCCTGGCAATGTCTTTTGTTTGTGTAAGTTCTTTGGTTCTTTCACTGATTTGCCTGATTAAAACACCGTATCTCAAAGCATCTCTCAATGTAGGCAACCTGACTTCAGGAGCTCTCCCAGACTCAAGATAGTGACTGAGATGGCTGGATTTTGGTTCCTGTCCTGACACACAAGCAGCCATCGCAACATATCAACTTATAAATGCATCAGAATTCGAAAAATATTGTTGTTGGGTTGTTAAAGAACGAAGCTTCTGAAAGCAATGTTCACTATTTAATTGTAATGCACTAATACGGCTGTACGTTGAATTTTCGATAAATTTCTATCTTTAAATTTACCTAGCAAAAGGTTGCAAAATATTGAAACTGAAATTATTTTCTGTTTATATACACTAAAATCTACCAAAAAAGTGATGGGCCATTAGTTTTAGCTGATCTTCCCTCCTATGACACACCCTAATGGATATGAGTATACTGTATATTTATTACTGTAAGGAATGTCTCATTATTTGTCACTTTCTTGAGAAACATTATCACCATTCAATTATCATGATTCTGGTTGTACCTTACTGTACTTTTTATATAATTCTCTCTTGTCCATGTTATGTACTTAGAATATCATTACCTATATGCTTGTAGTTTAATAATTTACGAGTTGATTTTTGCATAAAATGCGGTGCGCTGATTTATTTTAGTTTTGAATAGTGATAAATAAATTCAGTGTTCTCTTGTATAATTTGTTTTATTTACAAATGATTTGATTACAGAAATTACAATTAACAAAGTCACATAATTATGCCGTATCTTGCTCCCCTAGATCGGTTATGAATCTGACGACGGACCTTACAAAAGATGAGGATGGTGAGGCCAGTATGAAAAATGATGAGGCCAGGATGAAGGATGATGGAGATAGGATGAAGGATGAGAATGTTGAGGCCAGGATGAAGGATGGGAATGTTGAGGCCGGAATGAAGGATGAGGATGTTGAGGCCGGAATGAAGGATGAGGATGTTGAGGCCAGGATGAAGGATGGGAATGTTGAGGCCGGAATGAAGGATGAGGATGTTGAGGCCAGGATGAAGGACGAAGATGATGAGGCCAGGATGACGGATGCAGATGTTGAGGCCAGGATGAAGGAGGAAGACGAAATCAAGAATGACCTATCAAAAGTGACATCCTTAGAGGAACTGCTGCAGATTGTGGCACCCCACGGTCGCTGGCACTTCTTCATCATAACCTTATGTGCATTCAGTGAGTACATCTGGCACACCTCTCATCTGCCCCCTATTACCCTACCCACCTCTTCACACTGCTCTGCCCACCACCCCTCACTACTCTGCCCATTATCAATCACTGACCTGCCCACCACCCCTCACTGCCCTGCCCACCACCCCTAACTGCCCTGCCCATTATCACTCACTGCCCTGCCCACCATCCCTCACTACCCTGCCCACCACCCCTCACTACCCTGCCCACCATCCTCACTACCCTGCCCACCATCCTCACTACCCTGCCCACCACCTCACTGCCCTTGGTTTCACACCCCTAACTGCCCTGCCCATCACCACCACTGCCCTGCCCACCATCCTCACTACCCTGCCCACTCACCCCTCACTACCTCCCCACCACACCCCTCACTACCCTGCCCACCACTTCACACCCCTGCCCATTATTACTCAGTACTGGCCCATTATTACTCAGTACTCGGCCCACCACCCTCACCACGCCCATTACTCAGCACTGGGCCCACCACTTCACTACTCCCGCCCACCACCCCTCACTACCCTGCCCATTATTACCAGTACTCGGCCCACACCCTCTACTCCATTTGCCCATTATTTCTAGGTACTCGGCCCACCACCTCACTACCCTGCCTACCACAACTCACTGCCCTGCCCACCACCCCTCACTGCCCTGCCCATTATCACTCGCTAAGCTGCCCACCACCCCTCACTGCCCTGCCCATTATCAATCACTAAGCTGCCCACCACCCCTCACTGCCCTGCCTTGCACCCCTCACCTCACCTCCCCACCACCACTCACTGCCCTATCTTGCACCCCTCATTGCCCTACACACCACCACTCACTGCCCTACCCACCACCACTCACCGCCCTGCCCTGTACCCTTCATTGCCCTTCACACCACCACTCGCTTCCTTACTCATCACCACTCTGCTCTGGCCACCACCACTTAACATGCTGCTTTGCACTTCTCACTATTCTACCCACCACCACTCACTGCCCTCTCTGCCTTATGGTGCGCCACCTAACCCATTTGTATTGTGTGTATTATAACCATAAATATTCTGTGGGAATTATAATATTCAGTGATATATTAGATGTATCAATTGATCGAACAAAATCATATTCAAAATGTTTAATACTATGGAAAATCCATCTTTTGTTTGGAGTCGTTCAGTTGTGTTTAACGCCACCTTGTACACTGTTTTGGGTCACACCCATACACAAAGTGTCATCTTACTTTAAAAATATTTGTTTGAATAATAGTGTTCACATGATGGTGGGACAGAAATACGGACTCGCAATCGATCGCTGAGGAAAAAATAAATTAATTTCTTCAATCAGTCGAGTCAGTATTGAACAGCATCATGAAACTGGATATTAATCATCTGCCAAATAGCTTAACTGACCATCTTCTTCCTGCAGATGGATTTGTCGGTCCGTGGAGCGCCATGACGTACCAGTTCTTGGGTGCCACTCCTGATTACTGGTGCCTCGTAGCTCCTCTGGTGGAGGCCAACTGGACCCAGGAGCAGATCTTCAACCTTGCCATACCCACCAAGTAGGTGTTCACACCATGCACCATTCACAAAAACTAGAAAGTTAATTTTTAAAAAGTTCCGAGGACTACAGCAAGGGCAGTACAACATAATACAGGCAAAGGAGACAAACAACTTATAAAGAATCTTCTAATACGAAATCGAAATACAGGATTATGAGTTGTAAGGAAACAACTTTGTACTTCGAAAATTAATTATATATTGAAAATGTTCAACTTGACGCAGACACATGAGTATCTGGGGAAGAAGAGACATAACATGTGTTGAGTTAGTGACACACATAACATGTGTTGAGTTAGTGACACACCTGTCACGTCTCACACACCTAATGAAATGAGGCCTTTACAGTTTTTTCTAGCATTAATATTAGTGTCTTTAAAGTGTCCATAACACACACTTACCTACAGCTAGTTAATCATTCCTATTTGGTGCAATGATTTCATCCATAGCCACACTAACGGTTTGGTTAATGGTTCACAAATTTATTGGCAAAGTTTGGAGTACAACACCCACCACCCTCTACCACACCCACCACCCTCTACCACACCCCAACAACCCCCACCACCCACACCACCTCTCACAACACCCACCAACTCTACAACACCCACCACCCCACCAACCACCACCAACCCCACCACACCCACCAACCCCCCACCTCACACCCACCAACCCCTACAACACCCACCATCCCCCACAACACCCAACCCCACCACACCCACCAACTCTGCACCACACCCAACCCCCACCAGCCAGCCACACCACACCCACCACACCCACCACCATCTACCACACCCACCCACACCCCCACACCCACACCACCCCCACCACACCCACCACCCCCACCACACCCACCACCCCCACCAGCCACACCACACCCACACCCACCACTCAACACCCACACCCCCACCACACCCACCAACCCTACACCAATCCCACCACCCTCCTGACACCCACACCCCCCACCCACACCCACCACCCTACACACCCACCATCCCCTCACAACACCCAACCTGTACCACACACCCAATCCTGCACCACACCCACCACCCTCCCAAACCCACAACCCCACTACACCCACCACCCCCACAACACTGACCACCCCACCACAACCCAACACCCCACCACCCCACCACCCCCCCACCACCCACACCAACTCCACAACACCCACCCAACTCCACAAACCCACCACCACACACCCACCACCCCACCACCCACACCACCCCCACCACACCCACCACCCCCACCCACACCCAACACCCCCACTACAACACCCACCATCCCTCACAACACCCACCCACACCACACCCACCAACCTGCACACCCACCCAACCCCCACCAGCCAGCCAACACCACACCCACCACACCCACCAACCATCCACCCCAACCCAACAAACCCCACCCCACCCACACACCACTCCACCACAACCCACCACCCCCACCACCAACCCACCCCAAGACCCACACCCCACACCCACCACACACCCACCAACTCTAACACCCACACCACTCTACCACACCCACCACCCCACAACACACCCACCATCCCCCACAAACACCCAACCTGCACCACACCCACACCTCTGCACCACACCCACTCACCCACACCCACCACCCTCCAAACCCACAACCCCATCACTACACCCACCCACCCCACAACACCGACCCCACCACACCCAACCCCACCATCCACCACCTCCCCACCACCATCTACACACCCCCCAAATCCACCCAACTCTCACACCCACCACCCACCACCACACCCACCACCCCACCACCCACACCAACTCCACCACACCCACCACCCCCACCACACCCAACACCCCCACAACACCACCCACCATCCCCACAACACCCAACTCCACCACACCCAACCTGCACCACACCCACCACCCCACCACAGCCACACCACACCCACCACACCCACCACCATCCACCACCCACCAATCCCCACCAACCCACACCAACCCCCACCAAACCCACCAACCTCCACCACACCCACCACTCCCACCAGCCACACCACACCCCACCACACCCACCAACTCCAACACCCACCACAACTCCACCAACCCAACCAACCTACACCACCCAACCAACTCCACAACACCCACCAACTCCACATCCACCAACCCCACCACAACCAACCAACCCACCAACTACCACAACCCCACCACACCCAACCAACTCCCACCACACCCACCACCTCCCACCCACCACCTCCCCACACCCACAACCCCACCACACCCACCACCCCACCACACCAACCTGACCTCCACCACACCCAACACCCTCCACACCCACCCCACACCACCCACACCACCCCCACCACACCCACCACCCCACAACACCCACCACCCCACCACACCCACCCCACCCCCACCACACCCACCCACCCCCACCACACCCACCACCCCCACCACCCACCCACCCCCACCACACCCACCTCCCCACCACACACCCACACCCCACACACCCACCACCCCCACCACACCCACCACCCCACAACACCCACCACCCCACAACACCCACCAACCTCCACCACACCCACCACCCCACCACACCCCACCACCCCACTCAACCCCCCACCCACACCCCACCACACCCACCACCTCTCCACCCACCCCACCCCCACACACCCACCCACCCCCCACACCCCACCCACCCCCACTACCCCACCCACCCCCCACACCCACCATCTACCACACCCACCCACACTCCACCACTACCCACCACCCCCAACACTGACTCCAACTACCCCCACCACACCCACCACACATCCACCACACTCACCAACTCTCCACCACACCCACCCCACCACACCCACATCTACCCCACCACCCCCACTGACCCCACCACACCCACCACACATCACCTCACCCACCACCCCACCACACCCCACCACCCCCACAACACCACCACCTCTACCACACCCACCCACCCCACACCCACCACTCACTCACACACCACACACACAACAACTCACTACCACACACACCCACCACCCCCACACACCCACCACCCACTTCACACCTCCACCACTTCACTACTACCTCACCCACTCCTCCACCACTCTACTCACCCACACCACCACCTACCACACCCACCCACCTCAACAACTCCCACCACACTCTACCACTCCACGCCACACCAATACCACACCCACCACCATACTACACCACCACACACCACCCCACCCCCACCCCAACCCACCCACTCCACACCCACAATCCACTACACCCACACCACCCACAACACCACCCCCACCCACCCCCACCACCCCACCCACCACATCCACCACACCAACCCACCCAACCCCCACCACACACCACCACCACCACCCACCACCCCACCACTCCCCACAACCCCACCACACCCACTCACTCCCACACCCACACCACCCCACTTACACCTACCACTCCCACACACCCACCCACAACACCCACCACCACACCCACCACCCTCTACCACACCCACCCCCACACACCCACCACCCCCACCCCCACACCCCCAAACCCCCACCCCCACTCACACCCCCACCACACCCCACTCACCCCACCCCACCCACACCACCCCACACCCACACCACCCCCACCACACTCACCCAACCCCACCACAACCACCCCACCTCACACCACCCACCCCCACCACCCACCAACCCCCACACCCACCCCACCCCACCAACCCCCCCCACTCACCCCACACACCCACCAATCTACCACACCCACCCACCCTCTACTACACCCACCAACTCCCCACCACACCACCCACACTACCACCCCACACCACCATCTCACACCACACTACCCATCTCACCACACCCACCACCCCACCACCCCCACACAACCCACCCCACAACACCCACCAACTCCCCACACCCACAACCCCACAACCCACCCCACCCCACCACACCCACCACCCCACACCACCCACCCCACCCCACCACCCCCACCACCCCACCACCCCCACACCCCCACCACACCCACCACCCCACTACCACCATGACACATCCACACCCCACCACACACCCACCAACCCCACCACTCACACCAACCCCACCACACCACTCCCTACCACACCCACAACCCTCTACCACACCCACCTGCACCCTCCACCACACGCAATCCACCCCAAACACCCACCCACCCTCCACACCCATCCCCCACACCACCCCACACCCCACCACACACCCACCACCCCACAACACCCACACCCCACCACACCCACCACCCCACCACACCCACCCTCCTCACCACACCCACTCCACCCCACCACACCCACCACCCTGCCACACCCACCATACCCTCCACTACACCCCATACTCTCACCACACCCACCACCCCACCACACACCCACCACCCCTACCACACCCACCACCCTACCACACCCACCACTCCCTTCACCACACCCACCACCCCACCACACCCACCCAACCCCCACCAACCCCACCCACCCCACCACACCCACCCCACCCCACACCACCCCACCCACCCCCCCACACCCACCACCCCCACCACTCCCCACCACCCCCACACCCCACCACCCACCCACCACACCCACCACCACCACACCCACCACACCCCCACCACCCCACCCCCCCCACCACACCCCACCACCCCACCACACCCACCACAGCTCCACACACCCACACCATCTCCACACACCCACCACCCCACCACACCCACCACCCCACCACCCCCACCACCCACCACACCCACCAAGACCACAACCCACCACCCCCACCACACCCACCAACACCCAAACCCACACCCCACCACACCCACCCACCCCACCACACCCACCACCCCACCACACCCACCACCCCCACCACACACCCACCCACCCCCACCACACCCACACACCCACTCACACCCACACCCCCACCACACCCACCACACCCCACCACACCCACCACACCCTCTACACAGACCCACAACCCCACCACACCCACACCCCCACCACACCCACCCACCCCACCACACCCACCACACCCCCACCACCCCACCACCCACACCACCCAATCACTCCACCACACCCACCACCCCCACCACCCCACACTCACCCCACCCCACCACCCCACCCCACCCCCACACCCCCACACACCCACCACCCCCACTCAACCCACCAATCCCCCACCCACCACCCCACCTGACCCCACACCCCCACCACACCCACAGTCTCACCCACTCACCCCCACCATCTCACCACCCTCACCACCTCCCCACCCACCCCTCTACCACACCCACACACCCACACCACCCCCACCACACCACCACACCCACACTACACCCCACCCTCCACACCCACCCACCCCACCACACCCACCACCCCCCACCACACCCACCCCCACTCACACCCACCCACCCCCACCCACCCCCCACACCCCCTACCCACTCCACCCCACCACACCCACCACCCCCCACCACACCCACCACCCCCACCAACCACACCACCCCCCCACCACACAACCACCCCACTCAACCATCCACCACCCCCACCACACCCACCACCCCCCACCACACCCACACCACCCCCACCACCCCCAATCTCCTCCACCACCCAACACCCTCACCACCCCCACCCACCCTTCACAACACCCACCACCCACCCACCCCACCACCCCACTCACACCCACCACCCCCACCACACCCACCCACCCCCCACCACACCCACCCACCCCCACCATACCACCACCCCCCACTCCACACACACCCCCACTCACACCCACCACCCACCACCCCACCACCCCCACCACACCCCACCACCCCACCACCCCCACCCTACCCCCACAACAACCACCACCCCCACACAACACCCACCACACCCCCACAACACCCACCACCCCTCCACAACACTCCAACCACCCCACCACCCCCACCACCCCACTCACACCCACCACCCCCACTCACCCACCCACCCCCACCACCACCCACAATCCCACCATCCCCACACCCCCCACACCCACCCCACCACCCCCACCACCCCCACCACACCCACCACCCTCAACCACCCCCACCACCCCACAACAACCACCACCCTCCACCACACCCACCCACCTCCACACACTCCACCACCCCCACAACACCCACCACCCCCACCACACCCACCACCCCACCACACCCACCAACCCCACCACACCCACCACCCCAACTCCCCACCACCCCACCACCCCACCACCCCACCACACCCACCACCCCACACCCACCACCCCACCACACCCACCACCCTTCACCACACCCCAACCCCACCACACCCACCCCCCACCCACACCCACCCACCCCCACCACACACCCACACCCCCACCACACCACACCCCACACCCACCCACCCACCACACCCACCACACCCACCCCACCCCCACCACACCCACCCACCCCCACAACACCCACCACCCCACCACACCCACCCCACCCCCACCACACCCACCACCCCCACCACACCCACTCACACCCCCACCACACCCACCACCCCCACACCCACCTCCCACCACACCCACACTCCCCCACCACACCCACCACCCCACCCACACACCCACCACCCCTACCACCACCCACCACCCCAACACGACCCCCATCCCCACCCCCACCCCCACACCCACCCCACCCCCCACCCCACCCCCACACCCATCTCACACCCACACCCCACTCACACCCCACCACCCCACCACTCCCCACCACCCCCACCTCACACCCACCACACTCCCACACCCACCCACCCCACACCCACCACCCCACCACACCTACCACCCCACACCCCCACCCACCCACCCTACCTGCCACACCCACCACCCCCACCACACCCACCACCCCACAATACCCACCTACCCACTCACACCCACCCACCCCCACTCCACACCCACACCCCCACCACACCCACCCCCCACACCTCACACCCACCACCCCACCACACCCACCCCCACCACAACCCACCCACTCACCACACCCCACCCTACCCCTCTACCAACACCCACCACCCACACCACACCCACCACCCCCACCACACCCACCCACCCACACCACCCCCACCACCCCACCACCCCCCACCCCACCCCACCACCCCCACCTCTCACCACACACCCACCACCCCACCACACCCCACCCCCCACACCATCCCCACCCCACCCCCACCCCCACACCCCACACACCCCACACCCCACCCACACCCACCACCCCCTGCCACACCCCACACCCCACCACACCCTACCACACCCACCACCCCACCACCCACACCCACCCTCCCACACCCACCCACCCACACTCACACCCCACACCCACCACCACACACCCACCTACCCCACCACACCCCCACCACACCCACCACCCCACCATCACCCACACCAACCCCACCACACCCACACCCCCACCACACCCACCACCCCACCACACCCACCACCCCCACTCTCACCCACACCACCCTCCACCACCCACACCCACCCCTCACTCTCTGGCCACACCCACCTCACCTCTTCTACTTTGACTCTGCACTGCACTTTCACACCTACCATCCTTACAACACCCACCTCATTTCAGACCCACCCACTCTCACCACACCCACCCACCCCCACACCCAGACCCTGACCCTACCACATCCAACCTCACACCCATCAGACCCCACACCCACCACCCCCACCACACACCACACCCCACACCCACACCCCACACTCACACCCCTTCCACCCTGGCCCACACCCCACACCCCACACACCCACCCTCTACTCACACCCCACCCACCCCCGCCCACACCCACCACCCTTTCAGCCTCATGACCCACTAATTCTCTACCACTCCCATCACCCCACCACACCCACCATTCCCTACCACACCCACTTGCCTCTTTCTACCACCCACACCTGTCTCTCTACTTCACCTAGTCCATCCCCCACCCCACACCCACCCCCACTCCACCCCACACCCACCTTCCCACACCCACCCCACACCCACCCCACACCCACCACACACCACACCACACCTACCACCTTTCTGACACCCACCATCTACCACACCCACCACCCTACCACACCCACTCACCCTTTCTATACTTCCAGCCTCCCCATTTTTTTTTTTTTTTTTTTTTTTTTTTTTTTTTTTTTTTTTTTTTTTTTTTTTTTTTTTTTTTTTTTTTTTTTTTTTTTTTTTTTTTTTTTTTTTTTTTTTTTTTTTTTTTTTTTTTTTTTTTTTTTAGAATCCTGACCATTGAT
>NW_024735735.1:0-6854 GCF_018991925.1 Homarus americanus | reverse complement strand
AAATATACAGGGTGACGTAAACATGAGGTCAGGTCATAATGATGTCATCCACTAATCCCACACCAACACACACGTAGAGGAGCTTAAGAGAAGGGGGTGACGTGACTAGTCAGGTCAGGGTCAAAAATAAGGGACCCACTAAATAACTATCATGCGTCTAGATCAAAGGTTTTTCAAAGCATTTTTTGTGACACTGACAGGGTATTATTTATGTAACATATTATCCAGTTTTTGAACGTATCACTAAAGGTATATTGATTTGAATTCCTTAATCAAACTAGCTTCAACCAGAAGTCTTTCTGTGACACAAGATGATTTAAATACTTCTAAGCTTTTTCCCAAACATTGGGATTGATTATTATTCCTATGAACGAACAAGGCACTGCTTTCAGATGCTGTTCTGATATTATACTATGTTGTTTGATTCACGAGCTGCAGTGTTTTCCTGTCTATCCTACATAATTATAATTTGCTACATGGAATACAATAAACACTTCCATTTATATTCAAACTTGGGCTATTTCTTATTAACATATTGGTAATGGTTGAGTCATACTTAGAAAACAACATTAATATTCAGAAGCTTGAGGGACCAAACTAACGGGACAAATTCATTACGATAGGGCAGTCAAAATATTCTTAAGTGTAGGAATTTGCCTGGTTTGAGAGGAATGAAAGGATTTTTAGCCGTTTTATAACAACGATCAACGCACACAGAAGGTACGACACACTGCAATGGAACGAATGTGTTTCAATTCATCGTCAATAAATTCAGAGTCACAAATACGCAGACATCTTGAGCGCCAGAAAAACTGACTTTGGTAGACTCAGGTGATTCGATATCGTGGTGCTGGGTAGGTAGATCATGACAATAGATGGCGTGGTTCGTAGTGCTGGGTAGGTAGATCATGACAATTGATGGCGTGGTTCGTAACAATCTTGATAAAATCACACGGGAAAAGGGAAACAACGGAGCACCTTAGCTTTCGTCTTTTTCAAGACATCTTCGGAGGCAACTGGATTACATGGACGAGAGAGGCTTAATATACAGGTGACCTTAAAACATGAGGTCAGGTCATAATGATGTCATCCACTAATCCCACACCAACACACACGTAGAGGAGCTTAAGAGAAGGGGGTGACGTGACTAGTCAGGTCAGGTCAAAAATAAGGGACCCACTAAATAACTATCATACGTCTAGATCAAAGGTTTTCAAAGCATTTTTAACCTTGGGCCACTGACAAATTTATTTATGTAACATATTATCAGTTTGAACTGACCATCACTAAGGTATATTGATTTGAATTCCTAATCAAACTAGCTTCAACCAGAAGTCTTTCTGTGACACAAGATGATTTAAATACTAAGCTTTTTTCCCAAGCAATGGATGATTATTATTCCTAACATGAACGAACAAGGCACTGCTTTCAGATGCTGTTCTGATATTATACTTATGTTGTTTGATTCTGAGCTGCAGTGTTTTTCCTGTCTATCCTACATAATTATAATTTGCTACATGGAATACAATAAACACTTCCATTTATATTCAAACTTGGGCTATTTCTTATTAACATATTGGTAATGGTTGAGTCATACTTGAAAAACAACATTAATATTCAGAAGCTTGAGGACCAAACTAACGGACAAATTCATTACGATAGGGCAGTCAAAATATTCTTAAGTGTAGGAATTTGCCTGGTTTGAGAGGAATGAAAGGATTTTAGCCGTTTAAAACAACGATCAACACACACAGAAGGGTACCTGACTTCTGTGCAATGGAACGAATGTGTTTCAATTCATCGTCAATAAATTCAGAGTCACAAATACGCAGACATCTTAAGAACATAGCAGAAAAACTGACATTTTGGGAGACTCCAGGTGATTCGATATATATATATATATATATATATATATATATATATATATATATATATATATATATATATATATATATATATATATATATATATATATATATATATATATATATATAATAGCATCATTTTAAAATTTGAACGCAATTACTCACAAGATATTATATCATGCAATTTTTTTTCACCGCGTTTAAGTTTTGAAAGAAAACAAAACTTCAACAAGAACGCTGTAATAGGCGCATGCAACATATCTTCCTTCAGCGCCAATACTGACCTTTACGTCACTTCTTAAGGCTCAAAAATCCCTCAGTCAGTTGGCAACAGCAGCACCAGATTTGGTTTCAAATCATGGGTTTTAGCCAGTTCTACTGGGATTCCCTATAAGGTGAAAATCTACGAAGGAAAATCCGAGAAGCAATCATCTAGTGAACCTTTAGGAAGTAGAGTAATCCAGGAGTGCATTTCTGCTTGCGCTGAACCTACTAAACATCGATTATATTTTGACAATTTTTTCACATCATATGTCATAATGTTAAATCTAAACGGCAAAGGAATAAATGCTACTGGTACAATCAGACAAAACAGAACGAAGCATTGCCCCATCCCTACTACAAAAGAAATGAAAAAGAAGCCAAGAGGATCCTATGACTATCGTTCAGAAGGAAATGTGGAAGTTGTTACTTGGAATGATAAATCTGTCGTTAACTTTTGCAGTAATTGTGAGGGTCTAAATCCATAGGCCAGGCAAAGCGATGTCAGAGAGGAAAAGGAATGTGAACATCGAGCAACCTTATGCTGTAAAAGCATCGACTTATTTGATAGATCTTTGTCGGATTTTCGCCCTACAATTAGAGGTAAAAGTGGTATTTTTCACTTATTATTGCTGCTTTGAACACAGGAATGTTGTTTTGTTAGCTCCTTTATCAAATCAGTTCAAAAACTTTGATTGCCAACAAAGAATTTAGAAGATCCATAGTTCAGATTCTCGTTCATAAAACGAAGTCTCAGATCTCCAAAGGCACTTAAGTCTGGACCAAAGGGAAGCAAGGCCCTCCCATCAACAGAATTGAGGACAGACAACACTAACCATTGCACTGAATCTCTTGAAACTTCAAGAAGATGCGTCGTGTGCAAGAAAAATGGAAAAATTCAGTGCTCAAAATGCGTAGTCACCCTACATCTAAAACACTGCTGGCAGTAAATTCATGAAAAATAGAATTTTGCAGTGTAAGTTTTCATATTCTTTATTGTAAAAGGTAAATCTTTTGTTTGGTGCATTTTTTATTGCTTATAGGAGTACTGACTCATTTTTATTTTCTGATATTCTACAAATTCTTTTTTATTGGCTGTATGTATTAGTTTACAGTATAGATATATACAACAAGTGATCGTGGGCCCCGTTGCCCGGTGGCGAGTCCGGCGGTACAGCACCAAAAGCGTGAAAGTTCGAACGCTCGTGCTGGCTAGCGCGCAGCCGCTAGGAGGCTGACAGCGTACAGCGACATTGTTTTCCAGCGTAAATATAATGGTTAATTAATGCCTTCCTAAAGAAGCCATCGACATGGGACCAGGTTTGTTCCATTCTACGAATTTTTTGCGATTTTTCCACCAAGTTTGATGAAAGACTATTTTGCCGTTTTGGCTGCCCAGAACAGACAAACACACAAACACTCCTAGTCCTATAGTATATTAGATAATCATAGTCGTGGCTGTTATAATCATGGTCGTGGTTGTTATAATCATGGTCGTGGGTGTTATAATCATGGTTGTTGGTGTTATAATCATTGTCGTGGTTGTTATAATCATAGTCGTGGTTGTTATAATCATAGTTGTGGTTGTTATAATCATAGTCGTGGTTGTTATAAGCATGGTCGTAGGTGTTATAATCATGGTATTGGTTATTATAATCATAGTCGTCGTTGTTATAATCGTGGTCGTGGGTGTTATAATCATTGTCGTGGTTGTTATAATTATGGTCGTGGTTGTTATAATCATAGTCGTGGTTGTTATAATCATGGTCGTGGGTGTTAAAATCATAGTTGTGGTTGTTATAATCATGGTCGTGGGTGTTATAATCATGGTCGTGGTTGTTATAATCATAGTTGTGGTTGTTATAATCATGGTTGTTGGTGTTATAATCATTGTCGTGGTTGTTATAATCATAGTCGTGGTTGTTATAATCATAGTTGTGGTTGTTATAATCATAGTCGTGGTTGTTATAAGCATGGTCGTAGGTGTTATAATCATGGTATTGGTTATTATAATCATTGTCGTGGTTGTTATAATTATGGTCGTGGTTGTTATAATCATAGTCGTGGTTGTTATAATCATGGTCGTGGGTGTTAAAATCATAGTTGTGGTTGTTATAATCATGGTCGTGGTTGTTATAATCATGGTCGTGGTTGTTATAATCATAGTCTTGGTTGTTATAATCATAGTCGTGGTTGTTATAATCACGGTCGTGGTTGTTATAATCATAGTCGTGGTTGTTATAATCATAGTCGTGGTTATTATAATCATAGTCTTGGTTGTTATAATCATAATCGTGGTTGTTATAATCATTGTCGTGGTTATGATCATAGTCGTGGTTTTCATAAGCATGGTCGTGGTTGTTGTAATAATGGTCGTGGTTTTATAATCATGGTCGTGGTTGGTCGAGTTGTTATAATCATTGTCGTGGGTGATATAAGCATAGTCGTGGTTGTTATAATCATAATCGTGGTTGTTATAATCATTGTCGTGGTTATGATCATAGTCGTGGTTGTTATAATCATAGTCGTGGTTGTTATAATCATAGTCGTGGTTGTTATAAGCATGGTCGTGGTTGTTGTAAATGGTCGTGGTTTTATAATCATGGTCGTGGTTGGTCGAGGTTGTTATAATCATAGTCGTGGGTGTTATAAGCATAGTCGTGGTTGTTATAATCATAATCGTGGTTGTTATAATCATTGTCGTGGTTATGATCATAGTCGTGGTTGTTATAATCATAGTCGGTTGTTATAATCATAGTCGTGGTTATTATAATCGATCGTGGTAGTTATAATCATCGTCGTGGTTGGTCGAGGTTGTTATAATCATAGTCGTGGTTGTTATAATCATGGTCGTGGTTGTTATAATCATGGTCGTGGTTATGATCATGGTCGTAGTTGTTATAACCATGGTCGTGGGTGTTATAATCATAGTCGTGGTTGTTATAATCATAGTCGTTTATGGTCGTGGTTGTTATATTCATGGTCCTGGTTGTTATAATCATAGTCGTGATTGTTATAATCATAGTCGTGGTTGTTACAATCATTCGTTGTTGTTATAATCATGGTCGTGGTTATGATCAGGGTCGTAGTTGTTATAATCATGGTCGTGGGTGTTATAATCATAGTCGTGGTTGTTATAATCATAGTCGTGGTTGTTATAATCATTGTCGTGGTTATGATCATAGTCGTTAATCATGGTTGTGGTTGTTATAATCATAGTCGTGGTTGTTATAATCATAGTCGTGGTTTATTTTATTTGTTATAATCAATCGTGGTTGTTTATAATCATAGTCGTGATTGTTATAATAAGTCTTTCTTCCTTTATGTTTTATCTCATTATTCTTTCTTTTCGTACATTTAACCGACTAATTTCTACATGTTATCATCCAAACACTTGTTTTCATTTTTGTTTTACTTATCGCTGTCCTTCCTTTGTCTCCTTTTCTAGTCTCCTTCTCTACTATCCTTCTATACCATTCTTATTCTGTCCTTCCATCCCTCCATTCACACCTCCACCTATCACTTTCCCTCTCTCCCATCTCCTTTCCTCGCCTCTTTCTCGACTATCCTTCTATACTATTCGTATTCTGTCCTTCTATCCCTCCATTCATACCTCCACCTCTCACTATCCCTCTCTCCCATCTCCTTTCCTCGCCTCTTAAGGATAATAATGCTTAAGTCTCTCTTCTTCTTCTTCTCTTCTCCCTTTCTATCTTCTCCATGCATTCCTGTTATTATCTTTCTCTCTTCTCCTTTCCATATACATTCAGCCACAGGAATAAGCATACTGTACACACTGCAGCTCTAAGGTCCGAAAATGGTCTGGTAACTTTGAAAATGCGCATCCAGACGCATGATGAAACTCAGCTCCCCCCCACCTGTTTATCTCTAACTATTTTCTGTTTCCCCTTCTTTATTCTTCTATTTACTCATCTTCCCTTCTTTACTAATCCAAACAACATTTAAAAAAAAGTAGGCTAAGAAAAAAGTGGGGGGAAGAGGAGCCGTACGATAAATGCAATCGTTTGCTGACAGCGTACAGCGAATGAGGCTGCGCCAAGTCCGTAGACTTGCATCGTTTTCCAGTGTAAATATAATGGTCAATTAATGGCTTCCTAAAGAAACCATTGACATTGGACCAGGTTTGTTCCACTTCACAATTTTGTTTGCGATTTTTCCACCAAGTTTCATGAAAAACGTTTGTGCCGTTTCGTATGCACAGACAGACATTCAGACAGACAGACAGACAGACAGACAGACAGAAAGACGGCTAGACCTATAGTATATTAGAGTGAAGGTTAAATAATTCTAAATCATTATATAAGGGTATTTTTTTGTTTTCCACAATATTATATTGCTTGTAAGAGTTTTATATAATTATCTTATAAATTTATTTTGTTCCTTTTTATAGGCTGTTATAGAATTCGATCAAAGTATGAATTTAAATATGTAAGATGTCAAAGCTGAATTTATTCGCCCCTATTTTTTTTCAATCAATAAAGTTCACATAATGTGTCTTTATTAACAAAATATGTAAAAATGGCATTCAAATAAAATAAAATTGAAAATAACTATTTTCATTAAATCCTCATACCTCCAAGTCCCATTGACTCCCTAGGGAGTCATATGTATTTCGCATAAAAATAGTTCAAATTGAAAAATTCTTGTACCAGGTAATCAAACTCATCGAAAACAGTAAAAATTCAAATTAAAAAATGAAGCACCACA
>NW_024735734.1:0-10080 GCF_018991925.1 Homarus americanus | reverse complement strand
GTTTGTGGGTGTAGGGCGTGGATAGTAGGTATGTTTGTGGGTGTAGATACATACATAGTTAAGAGGAATAAATCAAAATGGGAAGAAGATTAAGATAAATAAACTGATGATTAATGGTACAGGTGAGTTAATAAAATAGATATAAATAGATAAATACAGTAGATAGATAGATTGATAGATAGATAGATAAATACAGTAGATAGATAGATTGATAGATAGATAGATACAGTAGATAGATACATAGATGTATGATTTTGTATACCGCAAGAGTAACTAAATATTCCTGTACCTGTATTTTCTTTCAGTTACAAAATACACAGGATTATAAATATGAGTATGCACATCAGGTGTTACAGTAAGTGGTAATATTTTGTAATACTCTTAAGTGATGAGGTAACAGAGGAAATAGATGGATACTAACGGAGAGTTTTTGTAGAATTAGACAGACATTCAGACAGTAAAACTTCTCCTGACAATACAAATTTTGACGGTGGAATTTATACACGAGAGTGTATGGATAATTATGATGAGCAGAATTATGACATCTACGTCTGATAATCCGTTGTTTAGAATGGATTATTATTATTTTTGTTGAGTTATTTAACAGTTTGAGAAAAGGTTTATTATGGTAATATGTCCTATTATCACACAAGGTCATAATTGAAGTAAAATAACCAATTATGGCTATTTTACACATAAGTGAAATGATAAAGAACACAAGAATGGAGGAAACTGGCAGTGGGTCTAGTTGGCCCATACTGGGCAGTCCTGCTTACACTCAACCCTATTGCTCAAAAAGTGACATCCAACCTATGTTTGCCAAATTCAGCTGCATTCTTTGTTGAAGATGATATTTGAAGTTACTTGTCATCTATCCACTACTCTGTTTCAAAAAACCAGTGTTTAACCATTTTCACGCCTAAATCTAAATTTGTCTAATTTAAAACCATTGTTACGAGTTCGCTGCTGGTTGGATAGTTTGAGTACCTTTGTAATGTCACCTTTGTTTAGCCCTGCCTTCCACTTATACACCTTTATCAGGTCGCCCCTCGCTCTACGTCTCTCAAGGGAGTGCAAATTAAGAAGCTTTAACCTGTCTCTATACTTAAGGTTCCTAATGCCCGGGATTAGTCTTGTCATTCTCCTCTGAATTCTTTCCAAGGATTCTATATCCATTCTGTAATACGGTGACCAGAACTGAATCGGTGTAATCCAGGCGTGGTTTGCCAAGAGCAAGAGAGATACAGTTTCAGACGGTCTTCGCTGGGTCTCTAACTAACACCTCTTTGTATGAACCCGGCACTTTATTAGCTCGAGTTACCAGAAAGGAAAAACACATTGTTTACTTGGCTTGTTGTTCCTACTTATCATCACTCCTAAATCTCTCTCGCAGTCGGATTTCTCTATGGCATCGTTGTTCATCTGGTATCTGGTTTCCCTGTTTACATCTCCTATACTGAGTACTTTACATTTGTAGACGTTGAATTTCATCTGCCAATTTTCAGACCATTCGAAAAATTTGTTTAGATCTTCCTGTAGTTTTGCCGAGTCCTCGTCAGATTTGATAACACGTCCTATTTTAGTGTCATCAGCAAATTTACTTATGTTGCTGCCAATGCCGATATCTATGTCGTTTATGTATATAATAAATACGCAGTGGTCTAAGCACTGAGCCTTGGGGGAATTTCACTTTGTGACGTTGCTCCCAATGAATGAGTTGCCACGCTCACTGTTTCCTGTCCTGTAACCACGCCCTAATCCATTTAAGGATGTTACCTTTGATGCCATGAGCTTCTACCTTTCTAATTAGTCTTTCGTGGGGGACTCTGTCGAAGGCTTTGCTAAATTCGAGATATACCACATCATAATTGTGCCCCTTGTCCACCGATTCGAAAACTGATGAAAAGAATGTTAATAGATTAGTTAGACAAGAACGTCCGCTTGTGAAGCCATGCTGGGAATCATTGATCAATCGGTGCTTCTCCAGGTGATTTCGAACAGAGTTTGAAATGATTGCTTCCAGTAATTTGCCTACTATTGATGTTAGACTGATTGGGCGGTAGTTAGAGGATAGTGATCTATCCCCCTTCTTGAAAATCGGTATTACATTCGCTATCCTCCAGGATTCTGGTACTACACCTGATTTTAATGACATGTTAAACAACTTTGCTAAGGGCATACTAAGCTCTTCCTTACATTCCTTTAATACTCTGGCAAATATCTCATCGGGACCAGGTGACTTATTAGGCTTTAGTTTGTCTATTTGCTTACTAACATCGTTACTAGTCACTACTATCTCACTTAATTTGTTTTCTTCACTATCTCTGAATAGAGTCGGTTCCTCGGGTATTCCCTGGCCATGCTGGATAATATACCATCTACTTAAGGAGGTGATGTAGGTAAGGTAGATTGATATTTTAACATTAATTTACTCAGTTTTTTCTTAGTATCGAATTTTTTTTTTTAGTTTTTTATTCTGACAATTTATAATGCAAGCAGCGTTCACATGTTGTCAACCGCCCCAAGTGTACAAGAAGTTTGGACTGTAACTGTACCGTCAATAAGTGGCTGTAACTGCACCGTCAATAAGTGGCTGTAACTGTACCGTCAATAAATGGCTGTAACTGTACCGTCAATAAGTGGCTCTGTATTCTGAACACGGGGATCTCTACAGTATAACCTACGAGTATAACTGTGGTGAAAGAACTGCTTCCCCGCATTATGTTGAGGAAGATTCGTATACAAACTTTTTGCCCTGACTTCGTAGTAAAAAAAATCTTAGGGAAAATATATTGAATTTATTTTAATGTTTATTTATTTATTGTTGTCGTTGGTTTTTTTACCGGGATGTGTGTTATATTCACGAAAATGGAGTCAAGACAAATGTTGGACACGTTGATGTGAAGTAACACAGTAAATGATGTTGTTTGTGTTGCTGTGTTATTTATTTATTGTGTTTCTTATTCTTTTCTGTATATTTTGTTTTATTTAGTTTTATTGTAGTAATTGTTATTCTTTTTTTTATTCTTACTTATTTTCATTTTACTGTTTATTCGTTTTCTTATTTTCATTTTATTGTTCAATAATTTTCCATTCATTCTTATTTATTTATCGCGTTGGTGTATTTCATTTATTTGCTATTCTCTTAGGTATTTCACATTTGCATTAATTAATCTTCAAATCATTGGTTGCTATTTTTATCATACTAGTTTAATGTTCACCTCAGCAGTCAACTGGCTTATGTCTAAACAATGTCTACCACTGTTTTAGCCAGACTTAGTTATGAGACTTGTAATTCAGTATCCATTACGTACCGTTTATCAGTGTAATTTGTGGTAATGGACTGCCCAATGTAATTATATATATTGTCTTACTGAAAAAAATGCGGTGTAACCAAGATTAAGTTTTATAGAGTTTGTATTTAAGGATTATTCTCCTATACTTCTCTTAGATTCTGAATATATTTTTGTTTTATTATTTCAGTGTATTGTAATGTGTAGTTAGTTACACTATAGATATATAATAATTGCTTTAAGTTTGGTTGGGAGTGTGGAAGGTGTTGTGGTGTGTGATGTACAGGTGTGTACAGGTGGTGGTTACACCTGACTTCGAGGCAGGTGTGTATAGGTGCCAGATACACCTATGGTTACAACACAGGTGTATCCGGCAGCAGTAGTAACAAAGGGGCTATATGGGCTCCGGCGGCCATGTCGTGACACCGGCCGGCAGAATCCCCCGGTGAAAAAGGGAAACAAGATGGCCGTTCCCCATTCAATATGTAAACAACTCGACCTGAAATGTTGTTTATTGGATATTTTTCTCATTAGGGAGTCGAACCCTTGTTTTGAGTTGGTGTTCAACTACCGTGGCTGACGGCCATCACCTGTGATTCAACTGGTAGAATTAAGTGTAATAATAATAATAATAATAATAATTAACGGTTTATTGAAAGAGCTTGGCAGCCAGAAGGCTGAAAATATACAGTTACATATTTGGGGAATGGGTTTCGAATTACAAATATTATATAAGTAACATAAGTGATACAAATAAGATATATAATAACTAGATGGGGAAAAGCTCAAACTACAGTGCATTTCAACATAGTGACAGTGCAAGAAGTAGTATTTACTGGGAGTGAATACACTGGTTTATTACAAGTTATTGATAATTTTTACAATGGTTGGGACTGGGCTGTTCTTATAGCGATCAGTTCGTGCACTTATGGGCTGGATGCGGTTGTGGTGTCAAACAGCAATTCTCGGGCTAGGGATCTCAGGTGGTAGTAGGAGCCCGTGTCGAGGATGGTGTAGAAGCTTCTTACCAAATTTGCAGATGTGGTCGTGGTGATGGTCAGTGAGAGTCGAAAGGGTCAATGTGTCGAGCGCTTCTTGATATGTGGAGTAGGAAGGGGAGAGAATAATCTTGCATGCCCTCTTTTGTACTTTTACTAGGTGGGCATCTTAGCAAATGAACCCCTGTCCTAATGGGCCCTAGTCCTAATGGGCCCCAGTCCTATTGGGTCCCAGTTTTAATGGGCCCCAATTCTAATGGGTCACATTTCCAATGGTTTTCAGTCCTAATGAGCCTCAGTCCAAAGATACCACAGGCCTAATGGTTCCAGTCTTAATAGGCCTCAGTCCTAATGAGTCCCAATCCTGACGGCTCTCAATACTAATGGGCCTCAGTCCTAATAGTTTAAGGTTGGGACCCATTAAGACTGGCTTCTATTTACCTTACAAGCACTGTGTTCTACCGTGTCATCCTGTGTGTGTGTGATTTCCCGTGTCAGGTGGTATAATACGCAGGTGAGTGGCTGCCAGGTAGGGTGGGTGAGGGTGGGCACCTTGATGCAGGGGAACGTGAGTTCCTGATGCTGATTCACACCAGTGTCATGATGAGGTAATCTTATCACCTTATTAGTGTACGATGAGTGGGTGGGCGTGGTGTGGAGGGGTGGGGGCGCGTAAGGGGTAGGCAGCAAGGGGCGTGGTGTATGGTGGGGGGAGGGTAAGGAGCGTGTAGGGGTAGCTAAGTGGGCGTGTTGAGTTGGGCAAGAGGGAGGCGTGGTGGGTGTAGGGGCGTGTATAGGAGGCGGGAAGTGGTGATGGCGCGCGCCACTAATCACTCTGACCTTACTGAACACAACCCATTATACAGCATAATTAGTGTTGCTTCCATCAGCCTCACACAGTCAAACACACTATTTACATTTTCTCTTCACATATATTTTATTTTATTCGTTTCAAGTGGGACTCGAATTTCAGCCTTGGAGTCGAAGAGGAATTTTTTTAGAAGCTGAAAAGAAATCGTGTTTAGTTGAAGACGAATGTGTTCTTATATAAAAGTGAAGGAATTAACCAGACGTGTTTGATTGTTTGGGAGTCTCTATCTCTCACACTCGAGTCCAAGATGTCCCCCTTGAGGACGGTGTTCGTGTAGCGTCGTCAAACTCGCTCTTGGTTTTTATTCAGCAGGAAGAGCTACACCCGCCACCTGGTGTTGGCCGTGTCTGGTGACCATCATATTAACAAGGCTGCTCTCTCGTGCCTTGTCCACACGCCACCCCCCACCTCCATATTGTACCGTTTTGTCCTTTATTAACGGTGGTGTTACTACAGGCAGCGTGGTGTGGGGGGAGGGCCGCTGCTTCACATTGTTCAGTCTTTGACGTGTAACACAAAACGTGAGATGTTGTGGTTCTTCACTACCTCACAACACACACACATCTCCTAGTTACCACATGCTGTTGTTATTAAAGCTCCACCAATGAGTACGCGTTGCTGTCTCGTCCTTTGCTCCGCCGACCATTACAGTGTGTAGCTGTAGGACTCGCCGCCGTGTTTATGTTTCATGTAGCGACACTAAACTCCCGGAAATTTGTAGGTGTTAAGCTGGAGCGTTTGAGCTGTTGTTGTCGTCACCTTGTTGATGTTTTGTAGGTCCGTGTTGGCTGAGGATTGTTGTTAGTGTTTCTTAAGGCATTAATAAACTAGTCATGAGGTTCTATAGGAATTATATCCTGCTGTTCTTTTTGTTCTTGTTCTTTTTATTGTTGTTATTGTTCTTCAGTTGCATAATTCGAGTTGTGATTATCAGTAGAAGTTTGACGGGCTGGATTCTCTTATCGTTTCTTTAATTCATAAACAAGAACCGTAAACACAAGAGCAAAACAAAGACATAACCAATGAACTAAAAACAAATATATTGAAGGTTTAAATTTCTGAGATAGATTTAAATAGATCTTGGGTATATTTTCTCGTTCTTGGAGGTCAGGCCAGGCCAGGTCAGGTCATGTCATGTTAGATGTACCGAATACGCTAGCAGAGGTGGTCAGATGCCTTGGGAATACTGCAGAGTAATTGAGGTCAGGTCAGGTGGCCTCAATACCTGCTTCAAGGTGTAATAGAGGTGAAAAATAATGGGTTTCTTGATTGGATCTGGTCAAGTCAGGTCAGGTAAAGTCAGATACAGAGGCTGGGTGTATGACTGTGGGTTGGTGGGTGTATGACTGTGGGTTGATGGGTTTATGACTGTGGGTTGGTGGGTGTATGACCGTGGGTTGATGGGTGTATGACTGTGGGTTGGTGGGAGTATGACTGTGGGTTGATGGGTGTTTGACTGCGGGTTGGTGGGTGACAAGCTGACCGTGTTGCGGTGTAAGGACCGGGGTTGCGTGGGCGATCAAAGTTGTGAAGGACCGCTGATGTAAAAAAGGACTGTGGGTTGGTGGCATGATCATGGGTTGGTGGTGTATGACTGTGTCAGTAAAAGGACTGGCTGCGGGGTACACCAACAGGCAAGACTGTGGGACAGGTGTGTTGACTGTATTATTGGGGTGTTTGATCAGGCCAGGGGGTGCATGACTGCTGTGTGAAGGATCATGACAAAAAGGACTGTGGATTGTGTGTAAGACCGTGGGCTGGGTGGGGCATGACTGGGTACAGGGTGTATGATCAGGTTGAGGTAAGGACTGGGTTAGGTGTATGACTGTGGGGTTGGGTGGGTGTAAGGACCGCTGATGGGTGACTGTAGGCTGATGGCAAGGATCAGGCTACTGTATGACAGTGGTGACAAGGATTATTTGAGCTTGACAAAATTTAGATAGATAGCAGCATGGTTTAGTCGTGTTCAGTTTAGTTTAAATTGTATTTAGGTTAGGTTGGGTCATGTCAGGTACAGAGTTTGGCCAGGGTCCTTTATTCAAGCTGTCAGGGTTAAACTTCCTTCCTAGAAAGATGAACACACGAACCTACGGACGACACACGAACACAATAACACATGATCATACACGGAAACGAACACACGAATGGACATACTCAGGATATCGGGGAATAAATATAAAATTATAAAAATGCATAAAAAGTCTTTGACGGATAAACAACTTTGTATTGTTAGAATCGATATTACTGATATTATAGAAAATCAAACTAACTTCCTTTAAACACTCTTGGCTCTTCCTGTGTATAAGAAGAGTTTAATCTGGTATTTTTTTTTTCTAGTAATTGGTGTTATCAGGGGAAGAGATTGTGTCGTTTGTGGTCTGTCATTCAAGGTTGTTTAGTGTTTGAAGCTCGTTAATTCATTATGCTTGTAGCCCTCATCTCTGCATACAACCCTGGTGCTTCTTGCTGTTGATACTCCCACGAAAATAAATTGTCAGATTAACGAAACGAAGATTAAAAAATTTTGTTTTAATTCACGGATTAACCATACTTCACCCAATCTAACTTAACCTATCCTAACCTAACCTAACCTAATCTAATCATAATTGTGTTTTAAAAAAAGGTTTACAGGCATAGGTAACAAGCTGGTCCTTTAACGGGAGAACACAAGGCTTCCCAACCCTCACCTGATGAAATAGAATCACTATACCCAACCTGATCTAATTAAGGACACGTTAGGCTTTGTAAGATAGTTTAGTTGAAGTGTTGTGAATCTCCGTGGGTGTTATAGATTCACTTGGTATACTACATGTGTAAAGTCAGGATATATACAATGTGTGTTGATTTTTCTACCCGTGTGTTAAATATTTTTGTGGGGAGGGGGAGGTATTTTCCTGTCGGTTTCCACTCTAGCTTTCCACCAATGTTATTTCACCCTTCTAGATTTCTATACCCTTTGATCCACCTTACCTAAGAGTGGAATGAGATAAATAGAATTGGTGGAGTGGAATGTCTGTACAATTGATGTCAGGATCCAACTCTGCCCTGGACGACACAGGATTGATCGTCACTGGTGTTGTAAGACTGTACAGAAAACCGCCTCTTGTGTTGTTCCCACGTATTAAAGAGCGATGAAGGTAAACTGAACAAGCACGCTGGGCAATGCTCGTTGTTGTAGTGGAATACACACGAAACCCAGTCAGTTGAGGGTGTAAATCTTCGCCTGCCTCTGGAATGCACTACACACTCTATGCCAAAACTGAGATATACCCGGCATGTCAACACTGAGACACACATGCTATGCTAACAAACATATACTCACATAAACTATGCCAATATTAAGACACATACACTATGCAAAACACCGGCTGTGCCTAAACTAATGATTCCCCGCTCTATATGAACGCTGAGATAACAAGTTGACTTTTTTTATCGAGGAGGAGCCAAAGTCTTTCACGATAGTCACCGTCTTAGCTAAACTTGTTAACATGGTTAGCAACTTCTGGAAACATCGCACTTAACCGAGTTATCAAGTTGTGAATAAGCTGACTCACAAAGGAGACGTATTCCTCGACGAATTAATCTTACCAGCTTACAAGCTCTTTATTAATTAATGACAAGCGTTACACCTGTCCCCCATTCTAGGCCACGCCTCTCACCCCCCCCCCCTCCCCTTAAGTCAATAGCCTTCAAAAGCAGTGAAAGACGAAATTGGTTCTTATAATCATGACTGCTTTCTCGGGACATTGTGTATACAACACACTCTAAACTAAGCCTAGGTACCTTTTTAACCCCTCATAATCCGCCGATGGAATGTCTGGGACTCTGACCATATTTTCATTATTTTTCCTTTCCAAATTTAGGGTAAACCTGATTTCTCTGTGATCACTGTTCCCAAGTTCTTCCCCTATTGTGATATCTCTGATAATATTTTCTTTATTTGTTCATACTAGGTCTAATATATTGTCACCTCTTGTAGGTTCTGTAATTAGTTGATTCAAAAAATTGTCCTGTACTGCGTCTAGGAAGTCTTCAGATTCATAGTCACCTACAATGTTGTCCCAGTCAATATTTCTGAAGTTGAAATCCCCCATAATGCATAGGTTGTTGTATATTGCTGCCCTACTCAATTCCTGCCATATGGGGTGAGTTGCTTCTTTCCCAAGACTTGGGGGCCGGTAAATCACTCCATAATTAGTTTTCGCTTCTTTCTGCCATTTCTACCCATACAGACTCAGTTCCTATTTCACCCTTTATTGTATTATTAATGCACCATTTTAATGTATCTCTGACGAAGAGTGCAACTCCTCCCCCCTTCCTACCTTCCCTGTCCTTGTGAAAAGGTTGTACCCTTCTTTGTGTTACTCAGATAAAAAGTTCTTGCTCGCCAGATTCATCCAGGTTTAGGTGGCTACTATGACGTCTACATTCTCAGTACATACAACCGCTCTCAGCAAGTCTATTTTATTTCTAATGCTCCTACTGTTTGTATAGTACACATTTAAACCTACCCTTCCCTGGTCCTGTTTTACCCCTTGTTCTGAGTAACCAATTATACTCCCCTCTATCTACTGGCGAAACTTCCCCTTCGGAGTGACAATTTCACGCTCCAGACAAGTGTACCCCGTCACGACTGTACAGGTAGTCGTTGCCGTAGAATCGTCGCCAGTTATCAATGAACGCCCAACCATTGCTTACACAATGTGTTTTTTATTCCAGTCGGCAATTTATAGCAATTGCCTTGGACAGCCTTTCACCGCCAACTCCTCTTCTAGACGAGACACCACATACTATTGGGTTCCCTACCCTATCACTAATCTTCCCTAATGCCTCCCTATACCTGCTGAAAAGTTCCTCACTCCTAACATTTCCTATGTCGTTGCCTCCTACTCTAAGACACACTACCGGATTGGTACTT
>NW_024735733.1:0-2500 GCF_018991925.1 Homarus americanus | reverse complement strand
TGAAAACACAGTAGGAGTATCAGACCTGAGGCTTGTGGATGGTGATTCGCAGATTCTGACAGGATAAAGCTGAGGCATTGAACAGCTTCTTTTCCTCTGTGTTCACAAGAGAGGATGCAACTAACCTTCCTGCGTTTGAGGACAGACAGTTCGACACAGTACTGACCCACTGTGTTCTGAAGAGGGTATTAAGAAATAAACTGTCAGGCTAAAGGTCCATAAGAGTCCCGGTCCTGCCATGGTGCATCCTTGAGTGTAAGAGAGTTGTGTAACGAGCTTGCAGAGCCCTGAAGATCCTGTTTTGTAAATGCCTGGATGAACAAATGGTCTCAGTGAATGGAAAGTGGAGTATGTGAGTCCTATCTTCAAGAAGGGTGATCAGCACTCCATGAGAACAACTACAGGTTGTACCTCTCTAGTCTGGCATTCTGTGGTCGGAAACTCCGTGGTCCGGAACGATTTTAGTTTGCCGAATTGGTAGATAGGCAGCTTTTTTTTATAACTTATCTGAGGGGCCCCCAATGTGGGCTAATCCCCATAAAAAAAACCAGAGGAAATTAAGGTTTGTTTACATCCGGCAGTTCGACTGCTTTCTCTCTGCTTGTCTATACAGAGTACAACATTTAACCCTTCAATATATATGAGGAGTAAATATGTGTTGCTTTCATATTCTTATGAAATGTGAAGATATGTTTTCACATGTGCACACTTACACTGGCAGTCTCACTTTTTTTTACAATTAATAGTTAGCTACTTATATTGTTCCATTTATTAACATTAAATAACATTACTTCAAACAACCATATTAATTTTTTATTAATTTTCTACAGCTACAATCTAGGTCTTATTTTCTTCAGTTTTATATGTGAACCAATCAGTCACTGGTTTTGAAAACATTAACGAAAACAATGCTGGCAGCCATCTCGTCTCCTTGCGTGTTTAAATATTCCACGTATTATTGATGATTGTATTTTTTCATTTTGCACACACAAACGATAATTCAATAAAAGAAATTCAAACATTAATTAAAATATATGAACGGTAAATAAGTGTTGCTTTCATATTCTTATGTAGAGTAATGACGATATGTTTTTCACTGTGCGCAACTTACATACATGATCTCTCTTTTTCTTTACCATTATCGTTGTATTGTTCCATTAAATAACATTACTTAAAACAACCATATTAATTTTACTGCAGCTGCAACCAGGGTCTTATTTTCTTCAGTTTATATGTAGAACCAGTCAGTCACTGGTTTTGTAGATAACGATCTCAAACCGTCTCGTCCTCGTGTGTTTTAATATTCTACATATTATTAAAAATGGTACTTATTTTGCACACAAACATTAATTCAATCAAAAAGACATTCAGTAATAAACAATAATGAATCATTTGTACAATAAGAGGCATGACGCTGTTTACACAATTGTGCACCGTCTGAACGTTGGTGGACCGTTCAAACCCGTCGAAATTCGGTTTCGCCGTTAAAATTTTTAATTGTTTTTTTTTGTCATTTAATAAAAACGTTGAATAAAAACTCGCGAAATTTAGCTACTGTACGACATTTAACCCTTCAATTTGTCTTCAAAGACCATGAAGCAGAAAGTGGTGCTAGTGCTCAAGCAAAAGCACAAGTCACTCTCTATCCAGGAAAGGGTGAATTTTCATGGTCGGAAATTTCCATGGTCGGCACCAGTCAAGCCCCAGGTTGCCGGACTGAGAGGTACAACCTGTATGAATAAGTGAGCCTGACCAGCATAATATGTAAGGTACTTGAGTATTATCAGAGATCGCAATGGAACATCTAATACGAAACAACCTTAAGGATTGCCAACAAGGTTTTATGCTGGAACAGTGCTCAAGGTATTGGATATTTGGACTCATATTCTGGAACGGGGTGGAAATATCGACATTATTTACCTAGATTTGCCAAGGTGAAAATCAAACTGGAAGGGTACAGAATTTGGGGAAATGTCCTTGCATGGATGAAGACTTCCTACATAACCGCAAGGGAGTGTGTAGTGATTAATGGCACGAAATCGTCATCCGTATCTGTCACAAGTGAGAGTACCACAGGGCTGTGTGGGAACTCCTGTTGTTTGTTTGTTTCATAAATGACATGCCTGACGTTGTACACTCCTCCATACAAATGTTTGCCGATGACGCTAATTCTTCAAAATTAAGAACCAACTGACTGTGAGCTGCAGAAGGACCTCTGTGGGCTCAGGAATGGTCGAGAAGAATGGCTGCTGAATACAATGTCACGAAGTGTAGAGGATGCACCTGGGGCGTACCAACAGTAAGGAGGCGTATCATATGTCCCAGCAGGATGAAAAAACTACCAGTTGAGACTGAATGTGAGAAGGACCTGAAGTGTGTATGTTGACAATGAGCTGAAGTTCTCGAGCCATTGCGAGAAGAAGGTAAACCAGGCAAATAAATTATTGGGTCTTATAAGAGGTCGTTCCAGATGTCTAGACGGTCGTCCTCTTAACGATAC
>NW_024735732.1:0-13220 GCF_018991925.1 Homarus americanus | reverse complement strand
TGTAGGAGGCCCCTGTAACCCACTAACTCCAGGTAATGCATCTATATCAATCTACCTGCGTTAGAAGCTCTATACGTGGCTATGATCATTACCCACTGCTGGAGAACATTTGTACTTCTATAATTACCCCTGGAGAAACAATGCACCAATTTACGATTTATTTATTTTATTTTTCATTTATTTGTTATTCTTGGTCCATACTGTAAACATCGCCCGCTTGTGAGTCCCGTCAGCCATTTTGTTCTAACTTTCGGGGATTCTAAAATAAGCTATAAATAAATAAATAAATAAATAAATAAAACAAGCATCTTTTGTTTTTCTAACCCATGAGCTGTGAGTCTTCATTATATGCTTCAACATTACTGTAAACTAAGGCTAGAGAGAGTGTGTACAGTACTAGTGGAGTCAAGACGAGAAGGTATTTCAAATCCATAAAGGGTTTTACAAGTGGAGAGTCTTACAAGTGGAGGGTCTTACAGGTGGAGAGTCTTACAAGTGGAGGGTCTTACAGGTGGAGGATTTTAATAAGGATAAATACAGCAAGTCTTACAGTTGAATCAGCCAAGTCGAGGAAAACTCTTAAGAGTCACGTAACTTCTACCTGGTGTTACCTGTAATCAAGCTAAGGTATATGTAAGAAGAATATTATCTCGTTACTATCCATTCCTCTTCCACTATCCTGCGAGGTGGTGTATTAATGGGCACAGATACTCATGATAAAGAAGGAATAAAGAGAAAGACGCAAGATACCTATAAAATGCGACAGAATATACCCACACATGCGTAATCCTAACCCATCCCAACCCAACCCAACCCTATCCTACCCCAGCTTCACCACAGTACACAAAGTCATTCTTGGTATCAGAATGACGCCTAAACACCCTGTATCGCCTAAGACACATTTGAATCGGATGGTTCGTTGACGGTTTTATTTCTTCGGTATAAACCAGAGAAGCAATTAGTTCATGGGAACAGTGAGTCAAAATACTTCACATCAGCTTCGTTTACGACCTCCAGCTGATATTTACTTCTGTTGTCTATATCAATCACATTTTATAATGAAAACAAAAATATGGTTAGTTACTTAAAAATGAAAAAAACATCATACTTAGATACTTAAGAGTGAGGAAAAAAGATACTTAAGATACTTAAAAATAAAAACACTCTTTGATGCTTAAATTAGGACAAAATAAACGGACATAAAGATTTAACTATGAGCGGTGGATATTACGACATGTACCGGCTATCAATACAGAGGCGCTATTTAGCCGTGAAGTTCTCTCAGAAACTCAACAAGACAATATGTGGTCACGTAAAAATTTCAGGTTAATTTTTAACACCATCCGTCATTATAAACCTTGGCACCTGTAGATTAAGAAAATATATGGTGATATTTTTCTGATGGGATAAAGGTCGTATTTGTCCAGAGAAGTAAGAGAGGAAAAAAATCACTTGAGAGGCATGACGCACAGAGTGTCTAAGGTGATAAAAGATCATATACTACCATTTGGGTTTTCAAATTAAGTTCATTACATAAAACATCAAACTCATAAAGATTACAAAAGAACAGAACATCATGAGCTCTCTACAGCTATTATCAGCCGTCAATATGCTGATGTACAGAAGCTACACAATGTTATTGGTGACTGTAATCCCAGGAAAATGATGCTCTTTTAAACTTGGTAACTGGAGCTGTAATGCCAGAAAATGCCAAATATGACAATCTATGTGCATATGAAGTTGGAAGACAAAATTATGAAAATTTTGTCAAGGAACGTATTGTTGGTCCATTGAGAATCTGGGAAAAGATGTCCAAGGTTAATCTTCTGTCGTGGAAAGCAACAAATAAGACTTCAACCATCAAATTGCTATCACAAGTTATAGAACTTAAGCAGGACATACAGTATATGCATCACAGAAGGGCAGCACTGTACATATCAAGTCACCAGACACTGATGTGTTTGGCATATTAAAGCAACCTCAACTTGGAGAAAATACAAGTATGAAAACAGGAACTGGTGAGCGACGACACATTGGGCAGAGAGCCTTACAGGTTTCCATGCCTTCACAGGATCTGACTGCATTGGAAAATTTGTTGGCAAAGGAAAGAAAGCATGTTGGAGCACTTTGATGAAATCTAACACAAAAGTCTTAGATGCATTCAAGATGCTGAGTAGACCAAATGCCCTCCAGCAGACATGTTTATTGGTCTAAAGGAATTTGTATTTAAGCTCTACTGTCCACGAATGACTTTCACTAAACCGTCATAACTTAGATGGCATCTCTTCAAGAAAACGCAGGCAGAAGCTGGAGAACTACCAGCGACTGCAGCAACTCTAAAGTATCATATATTGAGAGGAAGGTATCAAGCTCTTCTGTGGTCTTGTGATGCAGACAGTGAAATGCTTTCACAATTAGAGCATGGCTGGAAGATTGACAATGAAAACTGTTTCATACTAGTAATATCAGACCAACCACCAGCTCCAGAAGCTTAATCACAGAACTTGTTAAATGTGGATGTGGCGTCAGGAAATGTGGATCATTGTCATGTTCATACAGAAAGAATGAGAAAGAATAGCATGACATGCACCGAGATGTGTAACTGTCAAGCAGATGATGAGAAATGCCTAAACAAAGTGAAGGAATCTGTTGTACACAGAAGACTCTGATGACGAGGACTGAAGCAATGTCGTAAATAATAACTTGTGACTTGTTTACACATGATGTATAACACTACAAACTTTTAATAAATATAAAACGGTAGTTCTAAGCTTTTCAGATAATGGTAATATGTATATGTTTAATTTCCAGTATTTGTCTTTAGCAAATAATTTTACTTACTGCAATCTCTTCTTTGCCAGAGACAGGATGGCATATATGAGCAGCCATGTTTGTAACACACTTATGATATTATAACAGCATTCATGATATATTATGTTAAATTGTTATCATATAATACTACATGTTCATTGGTTATTAGTCATGTTTTAAGTTAATTAGGACTTAATGGTAATACATCTGTGGTTCATTACGCCGCTCTTTGATAAAACTTCTTTAAAGGCATAAAACTTATAATAAACCGTTCAGAAAAAATGACACCACAGTTCCTTAACATAGTTTATAAGGATTATTATAATGTATGGTGTCAAAAATTAACATGAAATTTTTACGGGATTACTTAAGCTCCTACACTAAAACCTGCCGACCTAACCTAACCTTTTTTACCCACCTCTACCTACTTACCTAACCTGACATAATCTAACCTAACCTGACGCAATCTGACCTAACCTGACATAATCTAACCTAACCTGACATAATCTAACCTAACCTGACATAATCTAACCTAACCTGACATAATCTAACCTAACATGACATAATCTAACCTAACCTGACGTAATCTGACCTAACCTGACATAATCTAACGTAACCTGACATAATCTAACCTAACCTCCCCGTCTGACATAAGCTAACCTAATCAAACCTAACTTTCCCACCTACCTAACATAACCTATCTACTTATTACCTACCTAACCTAACTTAACCCAACCTGACATAATCTAACCTAACCTATTGAAACTTAACTTAACCACCTACCTCATCTAACACCACTTTGTAATCTCTGTGCTACAGCTGACAGGATGAGTATGGGGGGCACAATAAACTAGCCTCTAAGTGGCAAAATTGACAAAACTAACCTAGCCTAACCCAACCTGACTTAACCTAACCTGATCTGATCTATCCAACTTAAAAAACTTAGAATATATAATAAAGCCGTTAGGTTAATTTAGGCTAAATATGGTTGATTCATATTTTGTTTTGACAGAAATTCCCGGCAAAATAACGTATCTATATTGAGAACCACCGCCATGTTGGTTCCACGTTAACAAGACACGGATACACTACAGAATAACCCGCGTTCGTTTAACCTCAATTACAACAGTTTACTTTATAATCTTATTTCACAATCTTCACTACATCTCGCTTCACAATCTTCACTGCATCTCACTTCACAATCTTCACTACATCTCACCTCACAATCTTTACTACATCTCACCTCACAATCTTCACTACATTTCACTTCACAATCTTCACTACATCTCACTTCACAATCTTCACTACATCTCACTTCACATCTTCAATACATCTCACTTCACAATCTTCACTACATCTCACTTCACAATCTTCACTACATCTCACTTCACAATCTTCACTACATCTCACTTCACAATCTTCACTACATCTCACTTCACAATCTTCACTACATCTCACTTCACAATCTTCACTACATCTCACTTCACAATCTTCACTACATCTCACTTCACAATCTTCACTACATCTCACTACACAATCTTCACTACATCTCACTTCACAACCTTCACTACATCTCACTTCACAATCTTACTACATCTCACTTCACATCTTCACTACATCTCACTTCACAATCTTCACCATATCTCACTTCACAATCTTCACCACATCTCACTTCACAATCTTCACCAAATCTCACTTCACAATCTTCACCACATCTCACTTCACAATCTTTACCACATCGCACTTCACAATCTTCACTGCATCTCACTTCACAATCTTCACTAAATCTCACTTCACAATCTTCACTACATCTCACTTCACAATCTTCACTACATCTCACTTCACAATCTTCACTACATTTTACTTCACAATCTTCACTACATCTCACTTCACAATCTTCACTACATCCCACTTCACAATCTTCACTACATCTCACTTCACAATCTTCACTACATCTCACTTCACAATCTTCACTACATCTCACTTCACAATCTTCACTACATCTCACTTCACAATCTTCACTACATCTCACTTCACAATCTTCACTACATCTCACTTCACAATCTTCACTACATCTCACTTCACAATCTTCACTACATCCCACTTCACAATCTTCACTACATCCCACTTCACAATCTTCACTACATCTCACTTCACAATCTTCACTACATCCCACTTCACAAACTTCACTACATCTCACTTCACAATCTTCACTACATCTCACTTCACAATCTTCAATACATCTCACTTCACAATCTTCACTACATCTCACTTCACAATCTTTCACTACATCTCACTTCACAATCTTCACCATATCTCACTTCACAATCTTTACTACATCTCACTTCACAATCTTCACTACATCTCACTTCACAATCTTCACTACATCTCACTTCACAATCTTCACTACATCTCACTACACAATCTTCACTACATCTCACTTCACAACCTTCACTACATCTCACTTCACAATCTTCACTACATCTCACTTCACATCTTCACTACATCTCACTTCACAATGTTCACCATATCTCACTTCACAATCTTCACCACATCTCACTTCACAATCTTCACCACATCTCACTTTTCAATCTTCACCACATCTCACTTCACAATCTTTACCACATCTCACTTCACAACCTTCACTACATCTCACTTCACAATCTTCACTACATCTCACTTCACAATCTTCACTACATCTCACTTCACAATCTTCACTACATCTGACTTCACAATCTTCACTACATCTCACTTCACAATCTTCACTACATCTCACTTCACAATCTTCACTACCTCTCACTTCACAATCTTCACTACATCTCACTACACAATCTTCACTACATCTCACTTCACATCTTCACTACATCTCACTTCAGAATCTTCACTACATCTCACTTCACATCTTCACTACATCTCACTTCACAATCTTCACCATATCTCACTTCACAATCTTCACCACATCTCACTTCACAATCTTCACCACATCTCACTTCACAATCTTCACCACATCTCACTTCACAATCTTCACCACATCTCACTTCACAATCTTCACTACATCTCACTTCACAATCTTCACTACATCTCACTTCACAATCTTCACTACATCTCACTTCACAATCTTCACTACATCTCACTTCACAATCTTCCCTACATCTCACTTCACAATCTTCCACACATCTCACTTCCAATCTTCACTACATCTCACTTCACAATCTTCACTACATCTCACTTCACAATCTTCACTACATCTCCACTTCACAATCTTCACTACATCTCACTTCACAATCTTCACTACATCTCCTTCACAATCTTCACTACATCTCCTTCACAATCTTCACTACATCTCACTTCCCACAATCCCCACTACATCCTCACTTCACAATCTTCACTACATCTCACTTCACAATCCTCACTACATCTCACTTCACAATCTTCACTACATTCACTTCACAACACTACATCTCACTTCACAATCTTCACTACATCTCACTTCACAATCTTCACTAACACCATCCTTCATCACTACATATAACATCCATCATCACTACTTATAACACCATCCATCATCATCACTACATATAACACTATCCATCATCACTACATATAACACGATCCATCATCACTACATATAACACCATCCACCATCACTACATATAGAACCATCCATCACGACATATAACACCATCCGACATCACTACATATAACACCAACCATCATCACTACATATAACATCATCCATCATCACTACATATAACTCCATCCATCATCACTACATATAACACCATCCATCATCACTACATATAAACCACCATCATCACTACATATTACATCATCATCACTACATATAACACCATCCATCATCACTACATATAGAACCATCCTATCATCACTACATATAATATCATCCATCATCACTACATATAACACCATCCAACATCACTACATATAACACCACCCATCATCACTACATATAACATCATCCATCATCACTACATATAACTCTATCCATCATCACTACATATAACACCATCCAGCATCACTACATATAACACCAACCATCATCACTACATATAACATCATGCATCATCAATATATATATAACACCATCCATCATCACTACATATATTACCCTCTTATCATCACTACATATAACACCATCCATCATTACTACAATATAACGCCATCCTTCATCACTACATATAACACCATCCATCATCACTACATATAACTCTATCCATCATCACTACATATAACACCATCCAGCATCACTACATATAACACCAACTATCATCACTACATATAACATCATGCATCATCAATATATATATAACACCATCCATCATCACTACATATATTACCCTCTTATCATCACTACATATAACTCCATCCAATATCACTACATATAACAACATCCATCATCACTACATATAAAACCAACCTATCATCACTACATATAACATCATCCATCATCACTACATATAACACCATCCATCATCACTACATATAGAACCATCCTATCATCACTACATATAATATCATCCATCATCACTACATATAACACCATCCAACATCACTACATATAACACCACCCATCATCACTACATATAACACCATCCATCATCACTACATATTATAACACCATCCATCATCTTTACAAACACCATCCCTCTTTACTAGAGTGATAAACAGAGCTTCATTTTGTTGTCAATTTCTTTAAATTCCAACCTTATTAAACCGTAATTCTTTCTGTATGGTCAAATTTTGATTTGACCTCAGTGAGAGCTGTTAGTGTCAGTACATCACAATGGTGTTCCGACGCACTGTATCGAAGGTGACTAAGGTGGAGGTGAAGCCTTGCCAGGTGAAGGAGAAGGGCCCCCGATCTAACAAACTGCAGACCACAAAACACACTAAGACCCAAAACAACAAGACCCAAAACAACAAGAAGAAGAAGGAAACTACCACTTTCTGCCGTGTACAAAAGGACCAGTACCTGCCATGGGGAGACTACATCTTCACCGGGAAAAAGACACAAAAGAAGCGCTGAACCTACGCTTCTGATATTTAAAAATACTGTAATAAAAAACATATTAATTGATTTTGTTTGTATTATTTATGCTTTTATTATTTTCATCTGTAAACGTGCTGTTTTGGGAATATATTTTGAGTTACATAATATTTAGGTACAGCAGTTTATTTCACTGTATCTACTTGTTTACCAAGTAACTGGACTTACAGTCTCCGATCGGGATCCTCAAAACAAATATTTGGCATCGAACTCCGTAAGTGAGCTCGTAATCTAGCCTGTAACTTACAGGACCTCAACACGATCAACCTGGATATAGTAGTCGCTATTTCCCGATTGCATGAAAAAAATTAATAATATATGTTTTAATAATGCTTGTTAGACTTGTTTTATCATAGAATAATGAAGAAAATGTTTTGTACATCAACATACTAAAATACAATATTAGTTTTTTTTTTTACGACAAGAAGAGGCTTGGGTGTTCTATTTCTCGCTGAATGGAAGAGATGCAGCTTTTGTCTTCTTATAACTTTTCAAGTAATTTGTACCAAAATAGAAGATTTTTATTGTCCACATTTAGGGTATATTTTTTTATGACTGAATAAACTTGCAGATAGACCATATTAATGTGGTATAGCTGTAAATATCCTTCAGTAATGAAATCCAAATATGAGGTCAAGTGAACATTTTTGCTTAGACTCCGCCTTTGTTAGGACCAAGTTATAACAAGTTATTCTGCCAAGTATCCAATAAGTACCCATGACTCAGAGTTAAATAATACCTAACCTAATCTAAGTTCATCAAACCTAATAAAAAAAAGTGGGGCAAAAAATAAGTGGTAAAGAAATTTTTTTCTCAGAAAAAGAATTATATTCAGAGGTTTTTTATCCGATACCTTCAGTCGTGATTATTTTGATGCAAAATTAGTAAAATGTATTTAACCCTAACACTACCTCACCTTACCTAATCTTACCTTACCTTATCTAACCTAACCTAATGTTACCTAACCTAACCAAGCCGCAACGCTCATGACACAATTGAGTTCTCTAGAAAGTTTTCATTTCATTTTCTTTTTTTAAAAATACATTTGCAGAGACAACAAACTTTTGATAATTATTTCTCCAACATATCTATAAATCTGTTGATGATATATAAATTTAGGATAGGTTAGGTTTGGTGTGATTAGGATAGGTTAGGCTAGTTTAGGATAGTCTAAGTTAGCTTAGGAAAGGCTAAGTTAGGTTACGATACACTAGGTTAGGTTTTAATCTGCATGATATTTTACTGAACTTTTAAACGATGTTATAATCCTGGCAGCAGGGTATCGATCACGAAAATAACACTTTGGTAGTTATAACATTTGATAAAGTTTATTATTACTGTAACATGAAACAAATCACTATAGCTATACTTATCAATCCAGTATTAAATCTGTATTATCTTTGACCATCGCTCATTGGCCAGCTTATCTCTGCACTGTTCTCTGATATAATAAAGCATTGGTGAATGGGAATATTAATCATTTGTGAGTCACTTACTATAAAGGAAACTGTAACGGATTCTATGGACAGTTGGGAATATTTTCACGGAATAAGTCGGAGTAACTCCCCTCTTGCCCAAAAGCGATCCAAGGAGTTAATTCACAGAGCGAAAATCTAGACGAGTCTTCCTTGTTTATTTTAGGTCATAACAACGAAAAGTTTAATAATGTTTATTACAAGAGTTGAATTAAAAGTTTATATCTAAGTATTTTACAGCTTCACAAATACTTTTATAAAATGTTGATACACACAGTGGACAGTTTTTAGTTCTTTCTTGTAATACCTCAGTATTACTCTGTTAAATTCTTACCATTTACACCTGACCATTTATTTATTTATTTTACAAATTGTTTAAAGAGAACATCACCAGCAGGATACAGATGATGAAGTAAATAGAAGTTTGTAACCTAACCCTACACCCCACTGCTACCCCTCCCTCTTGTCCCACATTCTTACTCGTCACTCCTACCCCTTACTCCTACCCCTTACTCCCACCCCTTAATCCCACCCCTTATTCCCACCCCTTATTCCCACCCCTTGCTCCCACCCCTTCCTTCTACCCCTTACTTCTACCCCTTACTCCTACCCCTTACTTCTACCCCTTACTTCTACCCCTTACTCCTACCACTTACTCCTACCACTTACTCATACCCCTTACTCCCACCCCTTGCTTCCACCCCTTGCTTCCACCCTCTTACTCGTACCCCTTGCTCCCAACCCTTACTCCTACCCCTTACTGCCACCCCTTACTGCCACCCCTTACTCCCACCCCTTACTCCTACCCCTTACTCCGACCCCTTAATCCCACCCCTTAATCCCACCCTTACTTCCACGCCTTACTCCCACCCCTTACTCCCACCCCTTACTCCACCCCTTACTCCCACCCCTTACTGCAACTCCTTACTCCCCACCCCCTTTACTCCCCACCCCACTCCCCACGCCTTACTCCCACTCCCAAGCCTCCCACCCCTTTACTCCCACCCCTACTCCACCCCAATTCACCCCCCACTCCCCACCCCTACCTCACACCCCCCCTAACTCCCCACCCCTACTCCCACGCCTTAATTCCCCATGCCCATCCCAACTCTCATCCCACCACTTAATTCCAACTCTACCCCACCCCCAATTCTACCCCCACTCCCACCCCCACTCCCCAACCCCACTCCCCACCCCCACTCCCCAACTCTCATTCTGTCTCTTACTCCCCAACTCCTTACTTCCCACGCACATTTCCCACGCCTTACTCCCCACCCCCTTACTCCCACCCCTTTACTCCCCACCCCTTACTCCCACCCCCTTACTCCCACGCCCTACTCCCACGCCTTACTCCCCACGCCTTGCTTCCTCCCACCCCCTTACTCCCACCCCACTCCCCACCCATTACTCCCGTATCCCTTACTCCCACCCCTTACTCCCACCCCTTACTCCTACCCCTTACTCCCACCCCTTACTCCAACCCTTACTCCCACGCCTTACTCCCACCCCTTACTCCCACCCCTTACTCCCACCCCTTACTCCCACGCCTTACTCCCACCCTTCACTCCTACCCTTCGCTTCTACCCCCACTGTTACCCCACACTACGCTGGTAATTGAAGACATCATACATTTGTTCACTTAGACACCACTTATTATTCAGGACCTAATGGCTATAATATCAGAGTCATTATTCTTAACTCAACTTTATATATATATCAATTGTCAAAAACCTTCACCACAAGAAAGAAAAGAACAGTCGGGTATGGCAGAAAATGTAATAAACGAACATGGAGTAAGACATCAAGCTCCATATTGTAAACAAGATCATCGTCATTGTTTATTTATTGCGAGGAAAAATATTGTTCGCAATATAATTATAAAAACCTTCTGTAATTCATTCTCTTCATTACACTAAAAGGTAATGAAGTATATAAAGAAAATAGCTTATAAATTACTAAAATAAAAATACGTATAAAAAAGTAAAATAACATCTATTGATGGAATAGAAAAGAATTATATCGTAAGTGGGTAAAAGATTTCTTGGGTAGGTTTTAGAATACAATAACTGTTTTCTGCATTACACCGATGGTTCCAAGTCAGAAATTATCCTTAAGTTTTGTGAATCAGTATTTACAGTTTTTCTTAAAGGGTGACTTAAGTTACGGTCACAATTAATCTTTTATTGTTAATATTTTGGGAGCAAATTATATCCTTGGTTCAAAGGCTACAGCAAGAAAAAACAGTTAACGCCGCTGTGCGAGTAGAAGGGAGATGGAACATCACAACAACAATGCAGACGACGCAGCAGCTATCCTTGGTATTATTGTTATTATTAAAAAGAAATGAGAGAAAGCGAAGAAAAACTATTGGGGACTCGTAAGTGGCTGGCGAGGAGGAGGAACGAGTGTTTATTATAGACTGGTTCAACTATCGTAGTTACAGTAGGGAGGGTTGTTAGTGTGTGGAGAATGACCGGCTGTATGGGCTTGTGTTTTGTAAACAAACACGCCAAAACACCACCCAAATAATAAACTCAGTGTGTCGTAAAAAACTGTTTGTGCATTTTATACATAATGTTATTGATCTATGTTATATATAGCCAAGGTAAATACTCGATAAATAAGCTTCGTGTCATTAAATATGGTATTAACCGGGTTTTGAACCGATAATCTTGCTCGAAATAGTCAAGAAATTGACTATCACGATTGTCAATAAAAATGCTTCAAAAACTTGCTCGAATTTCTCGAAAATTGTTCGAAATAACTTTCCGGCAAGAAATTGCTAAAAAAAAATGCGCCCATGTGACCAGTGCTTTAAGAATTGTATGATATCCTCATAGCAATGGAAACACACACACACACACACACTCACCCCATACACAGTCACACACTCACCATGCACAATCACACACACCCATACACACACCGTACATGCACAAACCATACACACACATACACACACACACACACACACACACACCATACATACACACACCATACACATACACACACCATACACACATACACACACACACACACACACACACCATGCACACACCATACAAACAAACAAACACACACCATATACACATACACACACACACACAATGCACACACACACACCATGCACACTCACACACACACACACCATGCACACTCACACCATGCACACACACACACTAATTGTTTTAATTTAGTTCTTGGAACTCTTAAGTGGCAGCGCTTGATGTAAACACTTCTTGGCATTTTCTGTTTATCTAGTAGCAGGTATACACACAGATGTAATATGAGAAAATAAATTATGAATTCTGTCCAGGGAAGTGTTGTGAATATGACCTTGAGATAACACTTGTGTTAAGTGTGAATTTCCCTGTCTAGTGATATGTCCAACTACTACTCTGGGCCGCGAGACAGTGGTAGCGATTACAGATTGCCCACGAGGGGGCTAGTTTATTGGGCACCCCCTTACATCCTGTGCAAGGTGAAGCGCAGAAGCGTTTACAGTGCCCAACTGGGAAGCATGCGGAGTTCATGCTTGCCTTTATGACACATGCATTAAGGGCGTAAAAGGCCTGAAGGGTCATGGGTTTTGTCAGCAAGTTACATAAAGTGACAATGATGAGTGTGTGGGGGGAAAATTCCCGGTACAATTTATCTGTTTATGGCAAAGTGTGGCAGGTCCCTATTAATGTGAGCGGTGTTTACTGAATCAGCTGACCCTGGCTCGACCTTTTGAGAGACGCAAGCCAAGTGATCTAAGAGTCGTGAATAACATGGTGAATTACTTGGTGTTATTCATTTGGGTGAATATTTGTATAAATCAAAGGTGCTGTCACACACACACACACACACACACACACCACACG
>NW_024735731.1:0-24085 GCF_018991925.1 Homarus americanus | reverse complement strand
ACTACTACTACGAACGACTACTACTACTACTACTACTACGAACGACTACTACTACTACTACTTTTTTTTTTTTTTTTTTTTTTTTTTTACAAACGTGGCCTCAGCCTCCCACAATAGCCACACCTTCGCCACCATTTATTTACCTTAATATTAAATATCCTAATACATATGCAACTATCCTATCTGTGTTAAATTAGTTGAGCCGCAGATCGATGCGGCATTCGGTGACTGTAGCCTCATAGTCGATATCTGCGGCAGTTGACGGAGTAGGGGCAGAAGCTCTCGTTCCCCTGAGGCAGAGCAAAGCCGACCGAAGGAGAGAGAAGGACAGTCGACATCTCATCCAGGCTGTGACATAACTTCTGGGCTGCTGCTTCTGTTCGGAGATCAGCTCCGCGAGTCTGGCGTAGAAACATCTTGCGCTTGGGCCCATCCCACCAGAGGTTGTGAACACTAGCGGAGTGAAGCTGCCTTGATCGACATTTTGAATTCTCTCCCCATATGCCCTTCTCTTGTCGTTCTCGTTCCTCCTATGTGCAGCATCGAGAGCTAGGTTACGGTGACAAACGGCCATGGGATCAAAAATCCTGATGTCGAAGAAGGCTCGCTGTCCCCGCGTCCAGAATCCTCGAGCACTGACGTCCACACGGGCTTCGTTAGATGTGTTTGAAGTCCTGTGTTGGAGGATCTCGCCATCCAGTGGAAGGAGGGTCGGTTCTACCATGACGTCCCGGCAGGTTTCCTTCAACATATTTGCTGTGAGATCCCTTACCTCGTCATGCCTCATGCATATGAAGCCCCCCTTCTTGCAAACCATGGCGTGATCGCCATCATAGGAATAACCACACACGCATTGGGAGGGCAAACCATCTACTGGCCAACCGTACCTTAGAGCAATGGCATCTGTAAATTCTTGTTTGTTAAGGCTGAAACCATTTGCCCTTATCGGTAACGTAGTTAACCAGTTCGAGGCGCCCACCTCCTGCGCTATAGCTACTTTTTTTGTCAGATTTTCTGGAACCTGCAGCAATAATTGCTGCAACATGTCATTTTGGCAGTGCTGCCGATCTGTTGTAATGGATCTACGGATCTTATTAACTTCGCTGGTGTCCACTTCCCCTGTTGCATTCTGGGCTATTATGTGGTCAGTGAGGGCTGCCGTGAGCTTAAGTGAATTTTGATGTTCAGAGTCAGCAATCTCCTCTGGATTAGTTAGTCCCATCCCTCCCAGTCTTGGTGGAAGTGCAAGAAGTGTTCTTTCTTCTGGGGTTAAGTCGTGGTGTTTCACTAGTTTGGGAATGAACTTGACACTGATTGCTTCTTCCAAAGGGTGGAGGAGGGGTCGGATCTCAGGGATGGTACGCATCAGGTAGTTCCAACGATGCTTGACTCCATGTGTGAATGCTGCAAAGGCCGCATGTGGCTCTGTGTTAGCAATCTCCGATAGAGCATGGATTTCGCTAACCCACTCGTTCACCTTTCCCCCTACGTACTGGGTCTTGAAGTCCGTAGTGCCAATTACTGCGCCTAGATGTCTTTGGCCGTCCTTAGTTATTTTGACCTCACTTTCGCCGAAAACCTCCACAGCCCGATCATAATGATCTGGCTTCACGATGAGGAAGGATTTGCTGGCGTTTGGGTGGTACCCTATTTGTGGACCTCGCGATGTTACCAGGTCCCACCACTTTTTGATGTCCTCCACTTTTCCTGCTCCTGTGAGGTCATCAGCATATGCCACTTGTTTGACCCCAGTTGTTTCATACTTTGTTTCTTGTTGGAGCACTGATAGGCCTATTGCATACATTGCCATTGCAACGGGGTCTCCCTGTGTTGTTCCCTCGGTCGACTGTAGGATGGTATCACCTCGTAGAGCCTTGTTGTTTACTACGTAGAGGTCTGAAGGATTCCTATACGAATTTTCAACATACATCGCAAAGCTAGGACACTTGATCTTGATGTTGTGCAGTGCCGCCTTGCGGTTAAGTATGTTGAATGCGTTTGAAGCATCCACCAGGAGAACGGCCTCACAATCACGCTGCTCAAATATCGTCTCTCTTATTCTCTCTTTCTCCTGTCTCTCTCTTTCTCCCCTCTCTCTCATTCTCCCTTTCTTCGCCCTCTCCTATTCTCCCATTTCATCCTTCTCTCCTCTCCTCTTTATCATCCTCTCTCCTCCTCCTCCTCCTACCACTTATTACTCTTATATCAAACCCTTCCTTCCAAAGCCAACACACTCTCTAGAAAACCACTTTGCCTCTCTCATTCATTTCCTGGGGTGAGAGAGAGAGAGAGAGAGATTGCCGTGGTCGTTTACCCTCTCGTGACTATGCTTGATGAAGATTATAGCCACACACACACACACACACACACACACACACACACACATAGATGAAATAAACTAATGGAAAAAGAACATCAGAGGGATTACTTGCATAAATATTCATGATGTCACTCACCAAGAACATGTGTGATGAAGTCTCTCTCTCTCTCTCTTCTCCTCTCTCTCTCTCTCTCTCTCTCTCTCTCTCTCACGAGGTGTTGACAACATTCCTGAGTCGGTAGATATTGGAACATACCACAGCAAAGGGAGCAGGGAAGAGGGGAAGAAGAGAGGGGGAGGAAGAGGAGGGGAAGGGGGGAGGAGGAGGAGGAGGAGGAGGGGGCGTCTCAATTAATGTTTATTCTTATCCCCAGGATCTCCTTTATGTGGGTTCCAATCCCCAATACAACACCATACGAACCTTACTCTCTCTATCTCTCTGTGTAATCTTTCTGCCTCTAATCTAATCTAACCTAACCTAATTTAACTTAACCTAACCCTAATCTAATCTATCTAATCAAATCTAATCTAATCTACTCTAATCTAATTAAATAGAATCTAACCTAACCTAATCTAATCTAATCTAATCTAACCTAACCTAACCTAAACTTAATCTAATCTAATCTAATCAAACCTAGCCTAGCCTAATCTAATCGAATAGAATCTAACCTAACTTAATCTAACCTAACCAAAACCTAACCTAAACCTAACCTAACCTAAACCTAACCTAACCTAACCTAACCTACACCTAACCTAACCTAACCTAACCTAACTTAACCTAACCTACACCTAATCTAACCTAACCTGAGGTACAGACAGACAGTAATTACCCAGTGTTGACAAGAGATTGAATTAGTCAAGAATGAAGGCTAATTAGGTAAAGGAAACGTATGTATTTACCCTGGCTTTGAAAGACCACTTAAATGGCACTGATGAAGGTAGGGATAATTGGCACGGTTGGCACCTTTAGTTAAACACAGTGCCACATGCTGATGACCCACAGGAACACTCAGTACAACGGGTCATTTACACCCGCCCCCCCCCCCACCCCGAAGGATTCTGTGACCTGTATGATCTTTGAACTTGACATTTGACCTCTTGGTGTGACCTTGATTCATCACCTGATCTTGACATTTTGTATAATAAAAATGCTTCTTTTTCTACTACTACTACTACTACTACTACTACTACTACTACTACTACTACTACTACTTAATAGTACCCTAAAGTATGATGTTTTGATAATTAAGCTAATTATTATGAGGATACTTATTGTAATAACTCAGATTTTAACTTTTAACTTACAGATCCTTAATTTCAGGGGGTGGTTAGGTTAGGTTATGGTGTCATCTCTGTTAATTTCAGGGGCGAGGGGGGGGGGTAGGTAAACAATGTTAATGATAGGTGCCAGAAGGGCCAACCTACACCAGCAGTCACTTGGCACACACACACACACACACACACATTGTTGACTCACGTTTAGAACACACTGAATGGCCGGATCCTACATGTTGACACATTCTCGAGTTTAATGTCCATATTGGGTGATGATGTCATGATGCCTCGCTATATTAATGTAACAACAACAACAATGACAACAACAATGACAACAACAACAACACTGACAACGACAACAACAACAATGACAACAACAACGACGACGAAGAAGGTGGGTGAGGGTGGGTGAGGGTGGGGTGAGAGTGGGTGAAGCTGGGGTGGTTGAGGATGGGGTGGGGTGAGTTGGTAAGAATGAGGGGTGGGTGTGAAGGTGGGTGAAATTGGGGATATGAGGATGGGGATGGTGGGGGTGAGGATGAGTGAGGGAGGGGGTTAGGGAGAGAGAGTGAGTGGGGGGGTGGGGGGTCGAGGTGAGGGGCGTGACCTTGACCCGAGGGACAGGGAAAGACAACTGCCCTTATCAAAGAACGGGACACTGATGGAGTGGCACTTGGGGAAGCCTTGATCGATGACCCCAGCAAGAATTTGTGAAAAAGTTGAAGGCGGAGGAAGTTATTGGTGGTGATAGTGGTAATGGTGGTGGTAGTAGAGGGTGGTGGTAGTAGAGGGTGGTGGTAGTAGAGGGTGGTGGTTGATGAGGGTGGTGGTAGTTGTAGTAGTGGTGATTGTGGTGGTAGTAGTGGTAGTAGTAGTAGTGGTGGCAAGTATCAGGTGATCAGGTGAGCACACTTGGGATTGGTTACCGCTTCTGAAGGAGACATTCTTTCTCGGAGTACATTTAAGACTCTTATATCTCTCTCTCTCTCTCTCTCTCTCTCTCTCATCCTTCTCCTCTCTCTATTTTTCTCATCTATCTCCTCTCCCTATCTCTCATCTCATTCTTCTCCTCTCCCTCTTTCATCTCCTTTTCATTTCCCCCTCTTTATCTATCTATCTCCCCCTCTCATCTTCATCTTCTTCTCTCACCTCTCCCCCTCCTCCTCCTCTCCTCACTGATATCCTTCACCCGCATCACATTTCAGACACTAACAGTGGAAAGCAAGCAATTTATGTCACGCCTCCGAGACTGTCCCTCTGTGTGTGTGTGTGTGTGTGTGTGTGTGTGTGTGTGTGTGTGTGTGTGTGTGTGTGTTTCTCTTGATCTTAATACGATAACACGACCACACACACACACACACACACACACACACACACACACACACACAAGCCATTACCACTGCCCCAAAATTTTATCCAAATAATTAGCATAAATAAATCTTTCAACACTTATATTAAAACACTGCTCTCACGAACCTATACTGAGAGAGAGAGAGAGAGAGAGAGAGAGAGAGAGAGAGAGAGAGAGAGAGAGAGAGAGAGTTGTTGATGTTAGTAAGTGAAGAATCTCTGTGTTAAAGCAAGTAATACAAAAACATTGAGTTTATTATACACCACTTGACTATGTATGATACTTGAAGACATCCCTTGTGTATACGAATATTCTTTCACATGCAGGAGCTAGAGTGATACAACATACAACATTCTCTTTATACAACATACAACATCCTCCTCACTAAAAACGCTCCTATGTTATGTTATGTTAGTTTTTCGTTAGGTTACGTTAGGTTAGACGACGGGATGAGACATAAAGGAGACATCACACAAATATTGCTAACACACCCGTCCGCATTCCCTCTTTAAAGACCCCGGATAAATAAACATCAACTTAGCTTCATTATAATATCTCTCATATCCGGAAACTCCAACTGGGTGTTCGGTTAAATGTGTTCGGATAAAATGGTTACTTTTATAAGCCAATGAGTCTAAAAATGTCTTTGTGAATAATAAACTGTATGTATATGGGGCAATGACACAACAGTAGAGCTTAAGAGTTAATATTGTATAGTGGTGGTGAGGGGTTCTGAGGAGAGGGGGGGGTTGATTCTTATGTCTGTCATGTGTTCTCTCTATTAAAAATGAGAATATGAGTGAAGAAAAATTAGTCTCTCTCTCTCTCTCTCTCTCTCTCTCTCTCTCTCTCTCTCTCTCTCTCTCTCTCTCTCTCTCTCTCTCTCTCTCTTTGTCTCTGAGCCACGTACCCATTTCCTGTCTCTAATTACTGTTGTCATCAGGTGTGTGTGTGTGTGTGTGTGTGTGTGTGTGTGTTAGTCTCTGTAGAATAATGGTGATTACAGCCTGTTTAATTACTTTTTGTATAATTATAAGTATATTCATTTAGTATACATAAGGTAAGAGGGATATTACTCATGTATACATTCACTTATTTGTATGTATAAGAACATAAGAACATAAGGAGTCTGCAATAGGCCGGTTGGCCTATGCATGGCAGCTCCTGTCTAGAGTTACTACCACTCTCTATCATCCATGAATCTATCTAGCCTCCTTTTGAAACTTTCCAGCGTTCCAGCACTTACTACAAAGTTGCTAAGCTTGTTCCACTCGTCCACCACCCTATTTGTGAACCAGTTCCTTCCTATCTCCCTCCTGAACCTAAATTCATCCAACTTACAGTAAATCCGTTGCTACGAATCCTATCCTGCTCGGATATTATAAGAACTTTATCTATATCTCCTTTATTGATTCCTTTCACCCACTTAAATACTTCTATCATATTTCCCCGCACTCTTCGTCTTTCTAGGGAATACAAGTTTAGTTTCTTTAATATATCCTGATATGGAAGGTTTCTAAGTCCCGGAATCATTTTCGTCATTCTTCGCTGCACCGACTCTAGTGAATTTATATCCATTTTATAATAGGGGCACCAGAACTGAACAGCATAATCGAGGTGCGGCCTGACTAGCACAAGATATAGTTGCAATAAGACCTCCGTACTCTTGTATGTATGTATGTATGAAAATATAATAACAAGGTTAGTGTAATTATTCTCCACCTGTAATTAATATAATCACCTGTGTAATAATCGCTAATTAATGGGTAAAAAACTTAATATAATTCTTACGATAGTGAACAAAAAAGTAATCCAGCCGTTCTTACATACATAACCATATTAATGTAATCTATATATTAATTACATAATATTTAATGTAACTTATGCGTAATGTAATGAGCTGTGTGTTGTAGGTGTAATTACATATTAATTGTATTTTTTATCTTCATTGGACCGGGTATAAATGTAATTGGTCGCTTGGTGTTATTGTAATTAGGGAGAGTAAGGGGGTGTGTGTGTGTGTGTGTGTGTGTGGTTATGTTAGAAGACCTTATGTAGATAGATAGATAGATAGATAGATAGATAGATAGATAGATAGATAGATAGATAGATAGATACTTTTACATTACACTTATCTTAACAAAAAAAAAACCAAAACCAAAACACATCCTATCTTCCTCGTGAGTGTCTTAAAACAAAACAAAACTCAAGACAACACATTCTACTTCCATCACAAATTTACTAAAGAACACTTCATCTTAAGAGTTACTGTTGCTAACTTAATGAACATCTACTGAGTTCCCGCTGAGGTGATGTGTGTCTGACTCTTGAGGTATGGACAGGTGAGGTAAGGTGAGGTGTGGTGAGGTGTGGACAGGTGAGGAAAGGTGTGAATACCTGTCTAATTAATCTACCTCCTTCTCTATCTATCTATCTATCTATCTATCTATCTATCCCTCACCATCACTGACACTCTCTCGTCACCATTAATCTCAAGCGTTGTCATGGTAACGCTTGCCTCTACCACCTCACTGTAAACAAAGGAGAGAGGGAGAGAAAATTATAGGTGTGGTGAGGGAAAGTTGTTTGTGTGTGGTGAGGGGAGGTTGTTTGTGTGTGGTGAGGGGAAGTTGTTTGTGTGTGGTGAGGGGAAGTTGTTTGTGTGTGGTGAGGGGAGGTTGTTTGTGTGTGGTGAGGGAAGTTGTTTGTGTGTGGTGAGGGAAAGTTGTTTGTGTGTGGTGAGGGGAAGTTGTTTGTGTGTGGTGAGGGGAAGTTGTTTGTGTGTGGTGAGGGGAGGTTGTTTGTGTGTGGTGAGGGAAGTTGTTTGTGTGTGGTGAGGGGAAGTTGTTTGTGTGTGGTGAGGGGAGGTTGTTTGTGTGTGGTGAGGGAAAGTTGTTTGTGTGTGGTGAGGGGAGGTTGTTTGTGTGTGGTGAGGGGAAGTTGTTTGTGTGTGGTGAGGGGAGGTTGTTTGTGTGTTGTGAGGGAAAGTTGTTTGTGTGTGGTGAGGGGAGGTTGTTTGTGTGTGGTGAGGGGAAGTTGTTTGTGTGTGGTGAGGGAGGTTGTTTGTGTGTCAGAGGGAAGTTGTTTGTGTGGGTGAGGAGGTTGTTTGTGTGTTGTGAGGGGGAGTTGTTTGTGTGTGGTGAGGGTTGTTTGTTTGTGAGGGGAAGTTGTGTGTGGTGAGGGGAAGTTGTTTGTGTTGTGAGGGGAAGTTGTTTGTGTGTTGTGAGGGAAAGTTGTTTGTATGTGGTGAGGGGAAGTTGTTTGTGTGTGGTGAGGGGAAGTTGTTTGTGTGTGGTGAGGGGAGGTTGTTTGTGTGTTGTGAGGGGAAGTTGTTTGTGTGTGGTGAGGGGAGGTTGTTTGTGTTGTGAGGGAAAGTGTCTCCTCCTCCTCTCCCTACTTTCCTCACCCCTCACCTCTTCCCCTCCCTTCCTTCCTCTCTCACCAACAAGCTCATCTCCTTTGGGAAATAATGAGATGGAACAGTATGCCTGCAGACCCACGAGCAGACTAAGGTACTGTATGATCACACACACACACACACACACATGTTGTAGGATAATAATAATAATAATAATAATAATAATAATAATAATAATAATAATAATAATAATAATAATAATAATAATAGAACCTAAAATACAAAAAATACTACTACTACTACAACAACAACAACTCCTACCACTACTACTCCTACTACAACTACTACCACTACTACTACAACGATTACTACTACTAACCCGCAATAAAGAAAAAATTACTCCTGGCTATAGAATGTTGCATCAGAATTTATTTTTAGGTAAAATCCTTAGCACTGTGGCCAATCAAACTCCCCCCCTTACTTCCCTAATATCTTAAAGGCTTAACAGATGTGAAATAGCGAAGCAAGATAAACTGAACCTTCTCTCAGACTCAAGTTCGTAAGGATATGAACCCTAGAGGCTTCAAAACATGACCTCGGTTCTTTGGGATGGTTTCAAGCAGTAAAGAAGTAGGAATGAACGAAGGCTATACAACATCTTCAGAGTCTACTAGCTGGTGGGGGTTGGGGGGGGTGGGGAGAGGAGGGGTTAGGTAGTGAACTGAGGAGAACGAGATCCAAGGCTTCATATATCTCGTTACGATGAGATGGTCTCGGCAGGAACGAGATCCAAAGCTTCAAAAAGTCGAGGCATTGTGTGTGTGTGTGATTGCCTCAAGCTGGGAGGTGACACTAATGAGTACAAAGGTTTCAAATGACTCGGGAGCTTCATGTTGTGTCTAGGAAATGTAAAATGGTTCGAACAGGATCAGTTTTGTTTATCTGTTGAAGACTCGGAGTTTATCTGTCTGAGAGCGAACACTAATGGTATTTTACTTAAATGTTTTCTAACGGGACTCCACACAAACGTTCACTGACGAGATCCCACTCAAACGTGTATTGTTTGACTCCACACAAACGTTCACTGACGAGATCCCACTCAAACGTGTATTGTTCGACTCCACACAAACGCGTTTAACGATGGAACTGCTACCAAAAAGTTTCACCGACGGAATCCCACGTAAACGTTTATTAATAGAACACCCACACAAACGTTCACTCAAGGGTTTAGACTATAGATGATACACCTCCCGCTTCAACAAAAGTCCTGCGGGTTTTTTATCTATTGCAATAGTCAACAAATTTTAAAAAGAATAACACTATAAATAAATCATAAGAAAAAACTACCTCGTATACTTCCTCTCTGAGTCATTGATTTGAATTTGTTTCCGATTTCTCGTTAGACTGATATATTGCTCGTTCAATTTTGCAATATTATTCTTTTTCAATGTGCAATGTAACTTCTTTTGTTTTTGTTTTATCTGGAATATATACTATTTTCCCCACTTTTTCCCAGACTTTTTCTCCTTGAGCGAAAAAACAGAATTTTATATATATTTTATTTGTGTTTTTTAGTACCAATTGTCTTCATAGTTGTTGGGGAAAAAGAATCGTACCGCCCATCTCCTTTTCTCTTCCCTCTCACCCCTCCTCTCTTACTCCCCTCCACTCTACCTAACCCCTCTCCCCTCCCCTCCCCCTCTACTAACCCCACCCCCCCCTCTCTCCCATCTTTTGACTCCATCCATTTCTAACCCCCTCTCCTTCCCTCTCTTAACCCCACCCCTCTCCCCTTCCCTCTCTCTAACCATCCTTCTCCCTCCCACTAACTCCACCACCCTCCCCCTCTCTAACCAATATCCCCCCCTATATACAGGTACAGATAGACAGGTTTCAATAGCGTTTATTTAATGAAGGAAGCTTGACCCCGTTCACGTGGTGGTTTCTCTCTCAAAAGGTTAAATTAAATCCGAGTTTGTTGAATTTTCATGTGTGGTGACTGGAGCAGTACCACACACCGGGGATGTTGACACCATAACCTAACCTAACCTGACCTGATGTGACCTGATCTAACCTAACCTGATCTGACGTGACCTAACCTACCATCTAACCTAACCTGTTATGTATCCGGTTAGATTAGAGAGAGAGCCCTTCCTTTAAGGCGTCACCTGTACTGATGAGATGTTACTAACCTAATATAGATATAAAGTCCGTTGTATTAAAGCTTCATCAAGTGTGAAACCCCCAATATAACGGATATAACGGATTTTATAGGTTGAAAATCCGCTATATATAGAGGGTTCCACTATAGTCATATCTATTCACACCAGCATAAGTTTAATTCCATTCATCCGCGCAGTGATTTACCGCCAAAACCTTATAATAAACTGCAAACTATATTTCATGAACGGACGACGTAAAAATTTCATTAAAAATATTAATTGTAAATGTTTATTGCATATTTAAAACACCGGAAACATAATTGGAATTTTTTAAAACTGACTGCATCGTTTTTTACTACCAATATAAAGTGTTTTAGGGCATCATTAAGGAGATATTGTTGTAAGTTACTGCTTTTGGTGGTGATTGGAAGTTGATGTGGTTGTTCGGGTTATGTCGTGTCGTCTCCGGTTATGTCGGGTCGATTCGGGTCACTTCGGCTCACTTCAGGTTACTTCGGGTCGTCTCAGGTCGATTCGGGTCACTTCGGCTCACCTCAGGTTACTTCGGGTCGTCTAGGTCGATTCAGGTCACTTCAGGTTGATTCGGGTCACTTCGGCTCACTTCAGGTTACTTCAGGTCGTCTCAGGTCACTTCGGGTCACTTCAGGTCGTCTCAGGTCACTTCGGGTTACTTTGGGTCGTCTCAGGTTGAGAATGTAAACAATATGTGTCAATAATCCTCCCTTGTTTTCTTGGCTCTATCCTGTCCTTATATTTACTTCTTTAATATTAAATTCCCTCTTATATCCTGTTTAAATACCCTTGTTATATCCTGTTTATATATAACCCTTAGATTCCCGTTTATACCCCTTAACCCTTTAGATTCACCTGTTTATATAACCCCTAGATTCACCTTAATTCCATCCATCTAAATCTCATCTGGATTTCTGGTCACATTTTTACGGTTCCAATTCTATTACTTTTTTATCTATAATTCAATTCTCTACCTAATTACTGTTTTAAATATAATCTCGCTTATTTAATTACCTACAAGTAATTATAGTCTACCAACTTGTGTTATTCTGTTCTATACTAGTTGGTATAATTATATGATGTATTCATTTTAATTATATAATGTATTTAATATTATATGAATATATATTATACATGTACAGTATGTATATATAAATTTTGTAATACAGTATATATATATAAAAATCTTAGTAGTGTATATATATATATATTGGTTGTATGTGATCATTAGTTAGGCATAGTTAACGAGATAACTAGGACCATTAAGAGGCGTTAAAAGTAGTTATGCACAGTTCAGGCTACAATGAAGGGCCATTAGCGCACACCAACACCCATGGAAGCGTCGTGCGTCTGGCAGCGTGAGCGGCCGCAAGGGTCCGCCCAGGAAGTGCTGCCAGTGTCTCCAGCCAGTGTATCATGCGAGTGAAACAGTAACCTTTGACCTTTAAACAGTGACGTCATCATTTCGGGATTGTAACAGGTGTTCTACTGGTATGCTCCCCCACATCATCCTCTACAATGTGTTTAATGTTATTGACTTTGTTTATATTACTTTGTCTACAGTGAATGTAAACAAATTAATGTAATGTATGAAACTAATTTGTCTTAGTACTTATTCACTATTTAATAACTACGCATTAATTATTTTTAACAAATTGGTTAAAATGAAGAGAAATTGTCTTAATTATTTGTCGTGTTGTTGTAGTTGAAGCGTAAAGCGACAACAGACTAATATTATATTTAAATTAATTTCAATTTTATTTTCATGGTGTTGAAAAGTAAAAATAAATAAACAAAAATAATATTAAAAAAGTTACGTGGAAGCTTTTATTACAAACTTTTTATATATGATATACCAAAAGTATTATACCGTGAAAGATATACGAGATTATACTTTCCTAGCTAGAGGGATATACTCAGATTAAAGTATACTCTTAGTGAAAGTATTTTTAACCAGAAGTACTGTATATATCAAAGCTAATAATAAAACGTTACAGGATATTACCAACAAGATTATTATACTCCAGGTGAATCATAATACCAGCCAAAAGAATATTATTACGTCCATTAAGATACACTAAAGTTTGTATAAGACTTGAGGTAAATATCACTTTCATTATACCATTAAACTTTATCAGGAGAAAGTATACTACTGGTGAAAATATTATGACCTACTTCAGAGCATAATGAAGATGGTACACATGAACATTAAAGTATAATTAATTTGGGTTTATTTGACCCTGGATGATTTAACAGGTTTATAAAAGTATTATTATCTATTTTCAAAGTATAATAAAAGATGACATTATACATGAACATAAGTATTATGAATTTCGTTTTATTTACCCAAGAGTAATTTACCAGAAACTGATAAAAGTATTATTACCTTGTCTAAAGTATTCGACTCGTGGCATAAGACTCGACCAAAGTCTTATTACACCACAGTAACAACAGGCTTAAACTTTAAACAATAAGCTTAGAAAGTATTATTGACTGATAATTATAATACTTCGACTAACCAGCTTAAAAGATTACCATGCCTGAACCAACACGATTGAAAATATTATACACTATCTGAGCCAAACATTTATAACTCCTCAATTATCACGCTTTGTTTATAAGTTTAGAAAGTATAATAATTTAACCAGAAAGTTTAATAATTTATCATAACTGAACAATAATCTGAAGAAATTAGTATACCTTTATTAACCGGCACAAATTATTATACTTTAATTAAAAACCTGAACAAACTATCATACTTAACTCAAGACCTGAACAAGATCATCATACTCTCATTAAATCTAAACAAATAATCATACTTCAAATAAGGTATATTTCTATGTTATATAATTCTGGTTAGTTAGGTGAACCGAATTGGCTGACTGGTGAACCGGTATCAATTTTAGTGAACCGTTGAGCTACTAGTGACCCAGTGATAGTAGCTCGAGAAGTGACTCAGGAAAGTACCTTAAAGATACACCATTTGCTCTAGAAAGTGACCTAATTTAGTGCACAAGTATTATTAAGTTGGAAGTGACCGTGGAAAGTGACACGATGTACTACTGGTTTGAGTAAGTACGAAATTGGCCTTAGAAATTAATATTTAATCTGGAAGGAAGTTAGCTCAGGAAAGTGACCATAGAAAGCAGTGAATGAGAAAGTGACCTGAGAATGGTCAGGAAAGTAACACCAGGAAGTGAGATGGAAAGTGACATAACGATGGATACTCAACGGCGAAAGTGACGATAAGTATCTTTACCTAAGAAAGTGACATGCTAAGTATCTACTTAAGAAAGTGACATGAAAATTATACTCATTAGAGAAGTAATTAAATACCAAGACTACCTAACCTCAAGAACCAAACTAATTAAAAAAGTAACAGCAGAAAGTACCTATAACCAAGAAAGTGACACGAAAGTACTGTGACCAGAAAGTGACACGAGAAAGTACTGACCAGGAAAGTGACACGAGAAAGTACTGTGACCAGGGAAAGTGACACAGTACTGTGACCAGAGAGTGACACGAAAGTACTGTGACCAGGAAAGTGACACGAAAGTACTGTGACCAGGAAAGTGACAAAAGTACCTGTGACCAGAAAGTGACACGAGAAGACCTGTGACCAGAAAGTGACACACCTGAGCTGCATAAGTAACCTGACCAATCAAAGTGAAACGAGACAAAATTTATGACCCAAACGGAAGACAATTAACCTTTGACCTCAATGTGATGACCCAAGTGATAATGATGACTGGGAAAAGGCTTACCTGTATGACCTGTGACCTGAAGTTAATGAGTGATTTTTACCTGTGGGTCTGGTCACGGTGTATGGGCAGTGACGCATTTAAAGAGTGAAAACATTTGACGGAATTACGCTCTTGTTGAGAGTCTTGGGGGCACACACACACACACACACATACAGAAGGAGGTGAAGGAGTTGGATAGGTAGACGAAGAAGGAAGAAAGGAACAAATGAAGGAAGGAAAAAGGGAAGTGTAATGGTGTCGATATAATCATGTGTGTGTGTGTGTGTGTGTGTGTGTGTGTGCGTGTGTGTGGTGTGTGTAGCTAACATGTCCAGGTGGATGTATTGTGTTTATTTAACCTGTAAACATCTAGCTCGACCACAAGTTAAACATCTCCGAGACCAGGTGTTGACACGACCAAACATTACAAACAAACTGTATTTTTGGGGTCAGTCAAATATATGTATGAGAGAGAGATTCAACATAACTCTATTACTGCCACAATTACTACAACTACCACTACCACAACAACCACCACCACTACTACCACCGCTACAACAACAACAACCATCACCACCAAGGTCCTAGGCCCCCCTTCCTCCAACCACCACCACAACAACTATCACTACCACCATCACTACCACCCCTACACCCTCCTCGACCACCCAGAAAGGAGTACTATTGTGTGATTTACGCATCAACCAATCCTCTTCTTCAGGGCTTCAACTCTCCTTAACTAGGCATTCAGATCTCCCCACCCCTTTACCGGAGCTAAAGGGGCTACAGACTCTCCCCCTTACTGCAGCCAACAAGAGTCCTGAGGGAAGAATGAATGCAGTGTGTGTGTGTTGATTCTCTCTCCTCTTCCCCAAATTTTTCAATTGATTTGTATATCTGTGCTTCTCCTTCTCTCCTCTCTCCTTCTCTTCCTCCCTCCTTCTCTCAGCATCTCTACCTTGCTCTCTTTCCACTATCTAACTTTTTCCTATATTCTTCTAATGTGTACCTAGTCTCTCTCTCTCTCTCTCTTCTCTTTCTTTCTCCTGTATGTTATGTTGTAATTCCCTGGAGTGTCTCTTATCCAGGTTAATTACAGAGTAATTAACTTATCATCATCAAGGTGTATATCACAGGTGTTTGTTGTGGCCAGTCAGCCAGGCTCGTTAATAGCCTGACCAGCTCGTTAATAAAACAATTTCATCAACCACTATCACTACCACTCACTACCATTACCACCATCACCATCCTCATATCCAACCACACCTCCCACTACCACCATCATCACTATCACCATCACCACATCACCATCGCCTCTACTACCTCCACCATCACCAACACCCTACTAACACCATCTCCACCACCACCACTACCACCCTATACATAACCTCCCAAGATGTTCACTACTAGCTGTCAGGAAAGGACTTAGAGACACCATATGTATCTCTGTAGCCTAAGGTAATTCTGTAGTCGCTCTCACTCATCACTGTGTAATCCTTGTAATTAATCCTAACTACCTCATTAGAGTTAGATGCTTTGATGTTATTCTGGGCCTGACGAGAGAGAGAGAGAGAGAGTCAAATACAGACTTCTATAACTCTACTTCTTGTATTTCACAAAACAAAACACACACACACACACACACACACACACACACACACACACACACACACACACACAGGTAACATGGCCAGGTGTTGTCTTAATCAAGGAAGTGATAGGTAAGGAAGATGCAGCATCACATTACCGTCACTTACCTGTACTGAATGTTGCCTAATGAGGTGGTATGTTGCGTCTCACCTGGGTAAACATAACATATACACTAGGGACTTTAACACCAGATTATTTTTTCTTAATTTTTTCACACGAGATTAATATTTTTTTTTCTTAGTTTTCATTTAATTTTGTCTCTATTTATACACCAAGGCACTCATTGATGACCCTTGTGTGCGCGTGTGTGTGTGTGTGTGTTGTTTAGAGTTATGAGAGGGGGTGTAATGGGAATATCTAAACTCACAAACTCCGGTAATGATCATAAACTTGAGGCATAAACACACTCAGCATTTGTCATTGTGTGGTGGGCGGTGGTGGGCGTAGGTGGGGTGGGGGTGGGGTTGGTGGTGGAGAATGGTAGTGGTGGTGGGTGGGCCAGTGGGGTGGGTGAGAGGGGTGACAAGAAGCTAATGTGTCATACTTGTAATTCGTAAATGTCATGTGGTCCTCATTATTCGAAGGAGAGGCTCTACTTTTAATTATTTTCTTGTTATTCTTGTTGTTGTTGCTGTTTTGTTCTTCTTATCTTCTTTTTCTTCTTTCTTTTTGTTGTTGTTTCTCATCTTATCTTTTCTTGTTGTTGTTGTTGTTGTTTTTTGTTGTTGTTCTTCTCATCTTATCTTTTCATTTTATTTTGTTTCTTATTCTTGTTGTTTTGTTGTAATTCTTATCTTCTTTTCTTTCTTTTTTTCTTGTTGTTGTTGTTTTGTTTAGTTCTCATCTTCTTTTTTTCTTTTTGTTGTTTGTTGTTGTTTACAAACTCTATAAACATCCCGACCAAATATAGTCAATAACACTAAACTAAACATCTCTCAAGAGACCTCTCACGTAGATCCAAGGTCCCAATGTCCCAAAATCCAGATCCCAAAGTCCCCAAGGTCCCAAGGTCCCAAGGTCCCTTTCACAAAAAAAATAAATCCCAAAGAAAACGAGGAAAAAAAATAAATAAAGAAAATCCCAAAACTTCCCGATTTCGGATTTTTAGGTTACCATTCAGTCAGTCAGTCAGTCAGTTAATCAGTCAGTCAGTCAGTTAGTCAGTCAGTCAATCAGTCAGTCAGTCAGTTCCTTCGGGGCCTGCCAGAACTGGAGTGAATGAAACAAACAAACAAAATAATCACTCGAAGTATACGGGACACAGATTAATTCCTGACTTTCATTCTGATTTTCGTTTCTTTTGGTGGAGGAGTGAGTGAGAGGGAGGGAGGGAGGAGGGAGTGGTGAGGGAGGGAGGGGGAGGAGGGATGGTGGGGAGGGAGGGAGAGTGGTGGGAGGGAGGGAGGGAGAGAGAGGAAGTGGTGGGGGAGGAGGAGAGAGAGAGAAGTGGTGGGAGGGAGGGAGAGAGAGAGGGAGTGGTGGGAGGGAGGGAGAGAGAGAGAGAGGAAGTGGTGGGGAGGGAGGGAGAGAGAGAGAGGGGTTGGGAGGAAGGGAAGAGAGGGAGGGATTGAGGGAGAGGTAGAGGGGTGGTAGAGTGAGGAAGGAGAGGAAGGGGAAAAGAGAGTGGAGAAGGAGCCCTCTCTATCTCTCATCATCATTATCTCTTCATCATTGCCTCTCCCTAAACCGAGCAGTAGAGATAAGCCATCTAGCTCTAAAGCCAACCTCTCCCTCTCCAGCTGACATATACTCTCACCCTTATCTCTCACACTCCTATCTCCCTCTCTCTTCCATTATTATCTCTCTTTCTCACGAATTCCTTTTCTCATCCCAGGTCTCTCTCATCCCAAGTCTCTCACCCTCTCAGCCCAGTCTCTCCTCTCTCTCTCTCTCTCTCTCTCTCTCTCTCTCTCTCTTTCTCTCTCTCTCAGGGCTGATGGTAGAAGGCATTTTCATCTCATCACACCATCGTCAACCAATATTGCCCCCCTCCTCCTCTCCCCAAAAAAAATACCTGTTGGCAACTCGCTTCACAATATTGACCAATTTTTGTTTTATTTATTTTTAGGGAGGGAGGTGAGGTAGGTGGGAGTGAGGTTGTGAGGAGGGGCTCGGGGCAGGTGAGGGTTGGTGGGGAGAAGGCAGGGTTACGGAGGATGAGGGGTGGAGGTGAGGGCTAGGGGGTGATGGTGAGGGAGGGAGGGCTAGGGCCGGTAAGGGTTGGTGGGAGAGGGAAGGGCTGGAGGGATTAGTTATTCTTCTGTTGTTATTGTTGTTGTTATCTTGGCAGTGTTGTTATTCTGATTCTGTTTTGTTATTATTATTGTTAATCTTAAAATGGTTGTTAATAATATATTTTTATCATTACTTTAGTTTTATTGTATTATTATTATTTATTATTATTATTATTATTATTATTATTATTGTTGTTATGAAAGATAATAAGAAAGGTGGTGTGTGTGTATCTGTCTGTCTGTTTGTCTGTTTGTCTGTCTGTCTGTCTGTGTATCATTTTCACAACAGCGTCAACTACCGTAACAAAAGTGCCAATTCCAGCTACATAGAGGTATTAATTTGATGTAAACAGCGTCATTATGCAAATTACTCGAGCCAACTGGGCAACAAAACAACTTATAATCAATACCAAAAATAAAAATAAATAAAAAAACTTCTCGTACAATATTAATTTTCACTTTTGCCGAGGAAAAAAATACCTATTGGGAAAAAAGTGTCCATTTAAAGTTTATTTTTATATGGATAAGACAAAGTGGAAGATGATATAATAAGGAAAGGGATAAATAGTAGATAGGGTAAAGTGTGATGATAGGAAATAGACAAGAATGGAAAACTAAATGGTGTAGAGGAGACAAAGATTTAATAGTAAAATAGATGATAAAATAGAAGATAATTGACTATGGGAAATGTGAGGATATGGTTAGGTTGTCAGGTCACGTCAGGTCAGGTCAGGCTTAAATAAAGTGAAGTCACGTGTGGTGTGAGGTCATGGGTGTAGCAGCAAGGTGTGAGGTCATGGGTGTAGCAGTAAGGTGTGAGGTCATGGGTGTAGCAGTAAGGTGCACTAACGACCTAAATTCTTCACTAACTTTCTAACAATTATTGGAAGTAGATAATTCACACCTCATTTTATAACTCATTACATCCTCCTCTCACCCCTCCCCCCACCTCCCGACCTCTCACCTCTTCCCCACCTCCTGACTTCACCCTCCGAGCCCTAGGTGTGAAGTCTGAGGGGTAGGGAGGGAAGTAGAAGAGGAGGAAGGGTATTGTGTGTGTGTGTGTGTGTGTGTGTGTGTGTGTGTGTGTCAGTCAGTCAGGCAACCAATATTAATAATAATGACAACAGCAACAATGATAATAATAATAATAATAACTACACAAAGACATCCCTCATTAAGGTAAGTCGCGTCAGGTATTATACAGTTTAATACATCAAGTAAATATAAAAATCTCCAAGGTACACACACACACCACCTGTTCTCACCTCACACGTCACTCTTATCTTGTTCAACCAGCCAACACGGCCACGGGGACTCAAATAATGGTGTAAGTATACGAGAAACACGGAAAATACAACAATATACACGGGATACCAATGGAAAGCGCGCGAAACAGATATAAAACACGGAGGTCATTAAAAACACTTTAAACAAACAAAACACAAAAAATAACATTAAAATAACACTTAGAATAGATGATAAAAACATAAGAAAAACAACTAACAGTAAAAACACAAATAAAAGCAGATACAACAGACAAAACACAAAAAAAAACATGGAAACACTGAAAAGTAAAACAAAAAAGAGAAAAACACACAAAAACACATATACAAAACCCGGAAAACACAAACACACACCGTAAATAAAAACAAAACAAATTGCCTAAAAACACCCCAGAGATTCACACACTTACTTTGAGCCAGTCGTCTAAACTTTCTTCATTGATTCAGAACCACCGCGTATAATCGTAGTTTCAAGAGGATCCGGGTACCTGTCTCTCGTCTTTGTTTACATCGGGCACCTGGTTCCTGTGAAGATATAACACGTGGTTCTGTCAGTTCTGCTAAGGTCTCACACACACACACACACACACACACACACACACACACACACACATATATATATAAGTTACAGGTGTGAGACAGACTTCAATCACAGTTTATTTGGGAGTAAAAATAATGTTTGGAGGAAATCATATATAACGTCACAGTCTCCATCTGTTAGAGGAGACTGTGTTAAGACAAGCTGTGGGGGGTCTCTACTGCTCAAGACATCATCCCTTTGGTTTTGAAATCGCAGATGATAAACACAAGAAATAGTGTCTCATGGTGTGTGTGTGTTGTTGTGTGTGTGTGTGTGTGTGTGTGTGTGTGTGTGTGTGTGTGTGTGTCATAATTATTTATTTATAACTTCTCTGATATAATCTGGCCAAATCTAATCTAATCTAATCAGAGCTAAGTTAACCTAACCTAACCTAACCAAAGCCTAAATTAATCTACCCAACCCAACCCACATCCTAACCTAAACTAACCCATAGATCATAGCCTCTTTATCCTCCTTTATCTTATCTTCTAGTCACCCTCACTGACCAAACATACACAAGACACAAGAGTAATGTTTTCCCTGGTAGTAATAACACACACTTTAATAACCTCAGTGAAAATAAACCATTAAACGCCATGTTAATATACGACTGACACCATGACACAAAGACGTCATTTGTTTATCTTGACATCAGCTGATTTGTGACGTCATAACAATAACAAACATCAGCTGACTAGAGGGGAAGAGATGAAGAGGTGGGATTGTAATAATGATTTGTTTACAAGGATTTCCTGTATTATTGTTTATACTACTGAGAGAGAGAGAGGAGAGAGAGAGAGAGAGAGAGAGAGAGAGACTTCACTTCATACACCTTCCTCCACTCCTCCCACTCCTCCCTGCCCTCCCTCCACACCTCCTTGCCCCTCCTCCACATCCCACACCTGCCCCACCCCCTCCTCCCTTAGCCACCTCTTCTGTCGCCTCCACCACCTTCCCCTTCAAGGCAAAGTAAATATTTGAGATGTGTGCCTATTAGAATATCGATTGGGTAAACAGAGAGAGAGGTTAGTTTTGGTTAGGTCACGCCAGGTTAGGTTACTCTAGGTTAGGTCAAGGTTAGGTTACTCTAGGTTAGGTCACGCCAGGTTAGGTCACAGGTTAGGGTCACGCCAGGTTAGGTCACGCCAGGTTAGGTTAGGTCATGGTAGGAGTTAAACCCTGGGAAATGGTAGGTGTTAATAGTCCACACGAGAGATATCCTTAATTAGTCTACGAAGAGGCGGTGCATAGTAAATAGGGCTTCCCTGGTCTATAGAGAGGGAGTATGGGGGTGAGAGAGAAGGTGAGAGGGTGAGAGGGAAGGAGAGAGGGTGAGAGGGAGCGAAGGTGGAGGGAGGAAGGAAAGATGGGAGGTGGGGGAGAATGATGAAGAGGGAGAGACTAAAGAACAGAAAGGAGAGATGTAGGCATATAGGTAGGGAGGAATATAGTCAGGATGGAGGGAAGAGGAAGGAAGGAGGGAGACAGAGGAAGGAAGGAGGGAAAACATAAAAAAAATTAACGAACAGGAATATTAACATCGTCATATTAACATAGTAATAATATTATATGATAATTGTAACACACACAACACACACACACACACACACACACACACACACACACACACACTGTATTATAGCTATGCGAGTCATGTTTATTAAATCCTCCCCTCTCTCCCTCTCTCCTTCCCTCTCCCTCTCTCTCCTCTCTCCTCTCTCTCCTCTCTCCCAACCCCTATCCCGAAATATGTAATTGCAGATATAACTATACCGGTAATTTGCATACAGAGTGTGTGTGTTAGTCGAGGGGCCTTAAATACATCATGCACTAGGGATACAAAGTTAACGCTATACACACAGGTACTACACACCAATTAATATGACCTGGCGTACCTGTTCTACCTGTTCCAGCCCATTTAATTATGGTTGAGGGGGAGGGGGGGGGAAAGAGGGAAGAGAGTGGCGGGAGGGGAAGAATGCAGGAAGGAGGGTTATTGGGATGGGGGAAGGGTGTGGCGGGAGGGGAAGAATGCAGGGAAGGGGAGGGTTATGGGGAAGGTGGGAGAAGAATGCAGGGAAGGGGAGGGTGTGGCGGAGAAGGGAAGTATTTAGAAGTGACAGATGTATTTCTAATCATATTTTCTTCCTAATAGTGTCCTTCTTCCTCAGGTGTGTGGCGGTGAGCAGATAAGCCAGTGAAGACTCCAGCACCTCACCGCACAGTAGATCCGCACCTACAGGAGTATTCCCCACCACCCTCCCTCCTTCAGTCGTCAGTGTTCCGTCTCTCAATACCCATCATTATCATCAACAACATGACTACTACCACCACCACCACCTCGTCAGTGTAAACAATAAACCCTCCGCCAAGAAATCGATCCCATCAGTTTTCAATTTGTCAAGAAGAAAAACACAAACACAAAGAACCAACAAATAAATCCGATTTGTTTTCAGTTTTCTTCCCTCAATAAAAAAAAGAGAATCTATAGATCAAAAGTACAGTCGTGTGTGTCTGTGTGTTTGATAATATATATATTTTTTTGAGGGGGGTGTATTTGACAGGTGTTTTTGTTATATAATGAATTGTTTTTTATAATCAAAAGGCATTAAGGTGATGGAGTTTGGTGAGAGTGAGTCGATATTCTGGAAGTCTCGGCCATTTGTCTTAGAATTCACTTGAATTTTTGTTAAAAGATGAATACCGCCACTTTGGACACTTTGGAAATGGTGGCATAAAGGCTGTGGGGGGAATATGGCGGAGTTGTGAAAAGTAGTGTGTTAAAGGTGAAGGGAGACGCCAGATGTTTACTCGGCCAGGTGGTAACTCGTCAACAATATATTCTCCTCTCCTTACATTGATATGACACCAAATGACCAGACGACCCAAGTGTTCCTCCCCGTGAACAAGATTATGCTGAACTGACACTCCTCTTCCAGAAGGATTCACCGCTGTCATGAGCCCACGTCCCTCCTCTTCCCACATTTATTCTCTCGTCCTATACCGCTGCTTCTGTCGTCGAGGCAGAAGTGGAGAGGAACAAATCGCCCAGACACCCCAAGATAGGGTCTCAGAGACGCAAACCGACGACAAACTTGGGAGCAAGACCGCCACACCAGACCTCCTCCCTCCAGACCATCAAGCCACCACGACCCCCTCACAGACCTCCGTCGTCGACCCAACCAGTGACTTCCCCACCGTCGCCTCCGTCTCCACATATCAAACACCCACCACCAGGCGCCTCTTCTTCCCCACGGCTAGAAAGAAACTCAACCACGACCCCCAGTATCTCCTCCCCTGCCAATGAGACACGCCCTTCAGAAGACCCACACCGACCCCGGCAAACCAGATGTCCCAAGATTCTCCCAACACCACTAACACCACCACCACCGCCTTTGAGCCGAAACACATCCAAAGCCTCTCTTCGATCTTCTTCCAGTCACTTCAGGAACAGAACCGCCCATCGGTGCCGCATACCGATTGAAGGGCGTCGCTGTAGAGACGCCCGCCCACCCCTCAACGCTCTTAAGGTGCTTGCAGAAACCCAGCCCGAAGGCGTGAGTGTGGGCGTGGCGGTGGGCGGACACAGAGTATCTACGCCTCGGGCACACCCCAGCATCCCCGGCTGAGACTCTCAACGCCAGGTCCGTCAATGGCTACGTCGACAGACTCTCAAGGTGGGTGATGTTATTGTGTTCCGTCAGACAATATATTACTGTACAGTCACACCTCTCTATAACGGACTTTCATATAATCCGACAAAGAGAGATTACACATTTAATCAGAACCTCCAAAATAACGGACCTCACTTATAATCCCTTTTAATATACAGGTTTTCATGATGGTGGACCTATATCTGACTTTCTTCTCTCATAGAATTCGTTATATAGAGTGTTTATTGTAGATAAATAGAGAGTCGACATGATACAACAACACTTAAATCATTAACCCATTTTATAAGTATTTAACGCATCAAATGCTATCACAGAAATATTACAGTCTGGAACTAAGAAATGTAGTTTAATTATTCTTTCAATCTAGAATAGACACAATAAAAATATCACTTAGACACCAAAATGGACCTTTGTGTGTGTGT
>NW_024735730.1:0-17533 GCF_018991925.1 Homarus americanus | reverse complement strand
TCAGTATACTTCCGTTCAGTTACGTATTGCTGTGGAAGGATAGCGTCTGTGACTGGGATGAATGAGACACACTGTAAAATTTAGACACTTATATTCCCTGCAACACTACAGACACAATCAAATAATGGTACACCAATATGCTCACCTCTTAACCTGAACTTAAAACACTACTCTGGGGAATAAAGGTTATACATGATATTGAAAATATTAGAAATTCAGACAATGCCTCATTAGACAACAATAAATTTAAAGTATTAAGAAATGTTGCTTACACACATGAAACAGGCCTTAAGGGCTTTCAACAAAATAGTATCAATCACTGAGAAGATTTTATAAAAATAAATAGGAAATTAATAACTCTACAATGAATAGGCCTTAAGGGCACTCAACAAAATGATATCCAGCACTGAAAAAATGGTATAAAAAATAGAACTTATTAACTCCACCCTGAGTAGGCCTTCAGGGCACTCAGCAAAATTATGTTACCCCAACAGATACACACCTCCTAACCTAACTTAAACACTACTCTGGGGAACAAGGGTTATACTTGAGATTGAAATTATAAGGAAATATTAAATGCACACAGCATACATTAGTAACTGAAAAAATAGTATTAACTACACACAAAAATATTATCACTATTATTAAGAAGTTACTGAGTCCACCAATACCCGTGAACCATGCTTCCTAACCTAACACATAGATTCCACCTGCACTCCGTAGTTTTGTAAGGCACAACCAACAGGCACCCGTAGTTTAAGGCCCAAACCAGCCTTTCTCAACCTTGGAAATGTACCTCTAAGTTCCACTGGACTCTTGGTCCCAGTGTGTGACCCTGTATCACTTAGCTGGCTTCACTTTACCCCCAGTACATCCATGAAACGGAAGGGAGTGAGCCACTCAGACCTTGTACAGTTGAGAGAAGCTTTAGCTTCCCGTTAGTGAAAGGTTTTCACTAAACTGCTTGAAGATATGTGGTATTGTGAGCCGAGGTAGAGGAGAGTTGATGACCCCAAACGATCGTCACGTCGTTAGTTGGGCACCTAGACAGCTGGGTTCACTCCAACTCTCACCATACTCAACAGGTGGCTCAAACCCAGGTCAGTGGACGGTCATACAGCTGCTTCACCACTCGTGTCTCATACCGCCAGTGGAAGTTATCATACCGCGTGGGGTCTACAGAACCCTGAAAAACCCGGGCTGTTAGCTATTGTCTCACATCACCGTTTGATCCTACTGCCCTATCAAGCTTTGTCTGAGATTGAATAAAACTTACTTGTTAATACTGATGTTAAATAAACGAAGGAACCAGGTCACGCGATCCGCCAGGACTCGAACCCACGATCTTATGTGTGTGACCGGGGAACGTTACCTCTAGACCACTAGGACCAGGAGTGAGGTTGTTGATTATATGTAGAAGTCCGAGCACTTTATGGGCTAATGAAATATATATGGAACCTCGTGTTTTGAAGCCGGATTTGGTAAAACGTTACTCTGATCACTTACGAGACACGGGTAGTCCCCTATTGGAGGTTCACGGCGCCATAAGCTCGATGAACAGGCTTTGCGTGAAATATAACAAAGTCTAGGACTGCTTTTAGTGTCCTGGTGGCCTAGAGGTAACGTTCCCCGGTCACACACATAAGATCGTGGGTTCGAGTCCTGGTGGGGTGATGTTGTTGATTATATGTATAAGTCCGAGCGCTTTATGGGCTAATGAAAAAAAAAAAATATATATATATATATATCTGAGACAAGTGGTACACCGGTCTCTCTCTCTCTCTCTCTCTCTATATATATATATATATATATATATATATATATATATATATATATATATATATATATATATATATAGAGAGAGAGAGAGAGAGAGAGAGAGAGAGTCATGTGTACTTGTCTCAGACACATACTCGTGACCGACATAGAGCGAGTAGTTCACTAAGCTTCACTCAGTCAGATATTTTTCATTTATCTACTGATCTATAATTTGTATATTAATTATTTATACTTACCATAATGCTGATAATGTTTTGGAGAGGAAACTCTATGGTTTTTAAACGTCCACAGTGCTGGTTGGCTAAAATTCCATGCTCGTTCTCCTTTATTGTTAACATTCAGGTTTTTAGTTGAGACACAAACATCCTTCATGGAAAGATAATACTGTTTTATCACTGCAGATGGAGATGTAAACAGTATAATTCGCACGACTGATACGATCACATTCTGTAACTGAGAATGAAAACAGGTGACATTAACAAGGGGCCTCCACACCACTCTGGCTGGCAGAGCACACTCTAATAGACTCACACGAAAACAAGCTGAGGCAGGGAGTTCCACACAGTACAAGTTCGGGAAATAAAGTTTGTTTTGGTAGGCTGAGGTTCTGCAAGATGGAATATCAACAGAAAAAACAAATATGAATCGTGTTGGGGCATTGCCAGTCCATTCGAGAGGTGCATTTTTCCTTATAAATATGAATTTGGATATATTTTCATAGGTTATAAATGAATTGCTTTCGTGTGGCATCTTTGATTAGCAAGTTACTCAACAAACACTGAACATCAAACCTGAATACAGTGAGAAAGTGAAACACAGAGGACAGAGTGGCCACGTACAGTATTAACATACTTTACATTCCCTGCCTGCCACTTGCCTTCTCTCGCACCATACAACTACCACGGGTGAACTTCTGAATGTTACCCAGATAATTTTATCTCTCAGTTTGTATTATATCTCTTTGGTACTTTGAAAGAGATTGATTCGTGTCTTCTAAGACTGAAATATTTATTATTTTCTAGCAGGGTGACAAATGTAGGGAAAATATATTTCAGTTTGGAAATAAATAACTTTTGGTGAAGTTACTCACCAAATACTGAGGTTCAAGCGTTCCCACTCTATTTTTCCCTTGCAACTGTCGTACTCTAGGCACGTCGAGCGGGTAAGTGAATTTTTGTTTTTTTGATAAAAGCGTTATAGCAGCAGATGGTGGCAGGCCCCGTGATAAAGTTATACTAGTGGTGGAGGCCGGCGATAACAACACGCACACGAAAGTCCTGCGACAGTTCCATTATCAACTGAGCTGTACGTGGCAGGGGAACTGAGTCAATAAAACCTAAAAAAGCGCCCTTGGAGGACAGGTGTTTACAGTAGGGTAAAACTCCATGACCACCGGCATTACCCTGACAGTACTGGCCCGACGTACTGTTACTACCCTGACAGTACTGGCCCGACGTACTGTTACTACCCTGACAGTATTGGCCCGACGTACTGACGCTACTCTGGCAGTACTGGCCCGACATACAGACACTACTCAGACAGTACTTGCCTGACCTCCATACCTGGTAGAGCACTTTTGCACTTAGATAAATAAATAATTTTTTTGGTTATATGTTGCTGTGATAAAAACATGTTGAACGATGCTTAACCTTGACATATGAAACACCTTAAGATCCGCTCCCCCTCCACGCATATTTCCTTAAAGATTAACTACCCTAACGCTATCTGGAGGACTTGGTTTAAGTTACGTTAGATTAGGTCAGTGTAGGTTATGTTATGCTAGGTAGGATAGTATTTGGTTAACTTTAAATTATATTACGTAAAAGCTAGGTAAATATAAGTTAGCAATAGGGTAGTTATTTTTAAGGCAAATTAAGCTGGGGATGTGAATCTTCAGGTGATCCCGAAACAGCTATATGAAAAACTATTATTTTTCATATTCCATTAAAAAAAATTCACTTTACAACACTCCACCACTTACAGAGACACTAAGTGGCATTAGATGATGGGGTGAATGTGTAATAATGGATGTGACTGAGGCTGGACTACAGTACCTTGCCCACACACACTGCCAATATACAACACAACAGATGATACAATTCAGTCCATATTATCAATGCTTACTGGAGAGGTGGTGCAAAGCGGGGACGGGGTGGTGTAGAGCGGGGACGGGGTGGTGTAGAGCGAGGATGGGGTGTTGAAGAGCGGGGACGGGGTGGTGTAGAGCGAGGATGGGGTGTTGAAGAGCGGGGACGGGGTGGTGTAGAGCAGGTGGGGTGTTGAGAGCAGGGACAGGGGTGGTGTAGGCAGGGACGGATTGGTGTAGAGCGGGGACAGGGGTGTTGAAGAGCAGGGACGGGGTGGTGTAGGCAGGGACGGTGGTGTAGAGCGGGGACAGGGGTGGTGGAAGCGGGGACAGGTGGTGTAGAGCGAGGGATGGGGTGTTGAGAGGCAGGGACGGGGTGGTGTAGAGCAGGACGGGTGGTGTAGAGGCAGGGACAGGGTGTGGTGTAGAGCGAGGGCAGGGTGGTGTATAGCAGGGATGGGGTGGTGATGTAGGGGCAGGGGACGGGTGGTGTAGAGGCAGGGACAGGGGTGGTGTGGGGGCGAGGATGGGGTGGGGTGCAAAGCAGGGACAGGGGTGGTGTAGAGGCAGGGGACGGGTGAGGTGTAGAGCAGGACAGGGTGGTGTAGAGCAGGATGGTGTTGAGCAGGGACAGGGTGGTGTAGAGCAGGACAGGTGGTGTGCATTGAGGGACAGATGGTGTAGACGAGGCAGGTGGTGTATAGCAGGATGGGGTGATGTAGAGCAGGGATGGGGTGATGTAGAGCAGGGATGAGTGGTGTAGAGGCAGGACAGGGTGGTGTAGAGCAGACGGGTGGTGTATAGCAGATGGGGTGATGTAGAGCAGGGATGGGTGATGTAGAGCAGGGACGGGTGGTGTAGAGCGGGACGGGTGGTGTAGAGCGAGGATGGGGTGTTGAAGAGCGGGACAGGAGTGGTGTAGAGCAGGGACAGGTGGTGTAGAGCAGGGACAGGGGTGGTGTAGAGCGAGGGCGGGTGGTGTATAGCAGGGATGGGGTGATGTAGAGCAGGGATGGGGTGATGTAGAGCAGGGAAGGGTGGTGTAGAGCAGGGACAGGGTGGTGTAGGGCAAGACAGGTGGTGTAGAAGCAAGATTGGTGGTGTGTAGAGGCAGGAACAGGGTGGTGTGAAGCGAGAACAGGTGGTGTAGAGCAGGGACAGGGTGGTGTAGAGGCAGGGAACTTGGTGGTGTAGGCGAGAACAGGGATTGGTGTAAATCAGGGAACTTGGTGGTGTAGAGGCGAGAACAGGATGGTGTAGAGCAGGACAGGGGTGGTGTGGGCAGGGACAGGTGGTGTAGAGCAGGGATAGGATGATGTAGACAGGGACAGGATGGTGTAGAGCAGGGACAGGATGGTGTAGAGCAGGGACAGGATGGTGTAGAAGCAGGGACAGGATGGTGTAGAGCAGGGACAGGATGGTGTAGAAACAGGGACAGGGTGGTGAAGCAGAACAGGGTGAATTGTAAGCAGGGAATTGGTGTAGAGCAGGGGACAGGATGGTGTAGAGCGAAACAGGATTAGTGTAGAACAGGACAGGGGTGGTGTAGAGCAGGAACAGGATTGGTGTAAGTAGGAACTTGGTGGTGTTGGAAGCGAGGACAGGGTGGTGTGGAGGCAAGGACAGGGGTGGTGTGGGGGCAGGTGGTGTAGAGCAGGGAACAGGGTTGGTGTAGAGCAGGGGACAGGGGTGGTGTGGGGGGCGGGAACAGGGTGGGTGTAAAGAGGAACTTGGTGGGTGTAGAGCTGAGGACAGGGTGGTGTAGAGCAGAACAAGGGTGGGTGTAGAGCAAGGGACAGGGTGGGTGTAGAGCAGGGCAGGGTTGGTGTGGAGCAAGAACAGGGGTGTGGTGTAGGGCAGACGGGGGTGAGGTGTAGAGGCGAGAACAGGATAGTGTAAAGCAGGAACTTGGTGGTGTAGAGCAGGGACAGGATGGTGTAGAGGCAAGAACAGGATTGGTGTAGAGCAGGGACAGGGGTGGTGTAGAGCGAGAACAGGGTGGTGTAAAGGAACTTGGTGGTGTAGAGCAGGACAGGGTGGTGTAGAGCAAGAACAGGGTGGTGTAGAGACAGGGACAGGGTGGTGTGGAGTGACAGGGGTGGTGTAGAGCAACAGGTTGGTGTAGAGCGGGACGGGGTGGTGTAGGCAAGAACAGGGGTGGTGTAGAGCAGAGCAGGCTGTTGTAGAGGCAGGACAGGGTGGTGTCATGGGGGCATGGTGGGTGTAGAGCAGGACAGGGGTGGTGTAGAAGGAGGGACAGGGTGGTGTAGAGCAGGGACAGTGGTGGTGTAGAGCGGGACGTGGTGGTGTAGAACAGGGACAGGGGTGGTGTAGAGCAGGGAACAGGGTGGTGTGGAGAGCAGGCAGAGATTGGTGTGGGAGCAGGGGACAGGGGTGGTGTGGAAACGAGAACAGGGTGGTGTAAAGCAGGGAACTTGGTGGTGTAGAAGCGAGGGACTGGATGGTGTAGAGGCGAGAACAGGGGTGGTGTGTGGGGGCAGGGACAGGGTGGTGTGGAGGCGAGGGAACAGGGTGGGTGTAGCAGTGGAACTTGTGGGGTGTGGGCGAGGGACAGGGTTGGTGTGGAGACAGGGATTGGTGTAGAAGCAGGGACTGGGGTGGGTGTGGAGGGAGGGCAGGGGTGGTGTGGGCAGGGATAGGTTGGTGTAGAGCAGGACAGGATTGGTGTAGAGAAGGACAGGGGTGGTGTAGAGGGAGGACAGGGTGTTGTTAGAGGAGAACAGGTGGTGTAAGCAGGACAGGTGGTGTATGAGAAGGACAGGTGGTGTAGAGCAGGGACAGGGTGGTGTAGAGCAGGGGACGGGGTGGTGTAGAGGCAGGGACGTGGTGGTGTAGAAGCAGGGACAGGGGTGAGGTGTAGAGCAGAACAGGGTGAGTGTAAGCAGGAACTTGGTGAGGGTGTAGAGCGAGGACAGGGTGGTGTAGAAGTGGGGTCAGGGGGTGGTGTAGAGCAGGGTGGTGTAGAGCAGAACAGGGGTGGTGTAGAGCAAGAACAGAGGGTGGTGTAGAGCAGGGACATGGTGGTGTAGAGCAGGGACGTGGTGGTGTAGAGCAGGGGGCATGAGTGGTGTGAGAGAGCAGGGGAGCAGGTGGTGTGGGGTAGAACAGGACAGGGGTGAAGATGTAGAGAGGGTATGGGGTGTTGAAGAATGCAGGGACGGAGGGTGGTGTGGAGAGCAGGGACAGGGGTGGTGTAGAGCAGGGGACGTGGTGGTGTAAAGCAGGGGGACATGGTGGTGTAGAGCAGGGGGCAAGGTGGTGTAGAGCAGAACAGGACAGGGTGGTGTAGAAAGTGTATGGGGTGTAGAGCAGGGACAGGGTGGTGTGAAACAGGGACAGGTGGTGTAGAGAGCAGGTTTAGGTTGGTGTAGAGAGCGAGGGCAGGTGGTGCAGAGGCAGGGGATGGGGTGGTGTAGGAATGGGAGCAGTGGTGGTGTAAAGCGGGCAAAAGGGGTGGTGTAGAGCAGGACGGGTGGTGTAGAGCAGGGATGGGGTGGTGTGAGATGGGCGTGGTGGTGTAGAGCTGGGGGGTGGTGTGGTGAGGACAGGTGGTGTAGAGCGAAGATGGGGTGGTGTAGAGTGGGGATAGGGTGGTGTAGTATAACAAGGTTTTATGTCTCAGTCGGGTGGTACTGTAGAGTCCTTGTCTCCATTCATCTGTTACTGGGGAACCCTTTGTTTTAGAGAATAATGTATTGTAGTCAGGAAGGGTGAGTGGAAAGAATATTTTCCTTTTAAGTTTGTTCAGCAGGACGTGATGTGAGGTCACCTGTGTTCATACTATTTCCAACTAGATAGCGTGGGGGAAAAATGGAGCTCAGTATACACCACACAAAACTAAGAAAAACATTGGTACATTACCGCCTTCAGTATCGACGGGTCGCTTGAGCCACACAGAAACACCACAACAAAACTGTCTTTCTTACACTGCATATCCTGTTGTCGAGAGGTAATATTTTTCCTCAAGGGTCTTATATTCTGTTACCGTGATTGAGTGGCACACTGTATGGGCAGGGCTATCTCCATGGCACTTTATATACTGTGGGTTTACTGTACATGTTATTCTTTGAGGTTGTAACTGATGTGTCCATCGGTCTGACAAGTGCCATAAACATTGTAGTCGTTCTTGGGTGCACGGGTGACTGCTTGTGTGTATGGGCGCCGGTCTGTGTGGGTGCTCTGTTTATTACAGTAGAGGCAGGGACAGGTGGTGTAGAGCAGGGACAGGATATGGTGTAGAAGCAGGGGACAGGATGGTGTAGAGCAGGGACAGGGGTGGGTGGTAGAGCAGGGACAGGTGGTGTAGAGCAGGGACAGGATGGTGTGGAGCGAGGACAGGATGGTGTAGAGCAGGGACAGGATGGTGTAGAGACAGGAACAGGATGGTGTAGAGCAGGGACAGGGTGGTGTAGGCAGGGGCTGGTGTAGAGCAGGGACAGGATGGTGAGCAGGGACAGGATGGTGTAAACAGGGACAGGGTGGTGTAGAGCAGGGGACAGGATGGTGTGAGCAGGACAGGATGGTGTAGGCAGGACAGGATGGGTGTAGAAGCAGGGACAGGGGTGGTGCTAGACAGGGGACAGGATGGGTGTAAGCAGGGACAGGATGGTGTGGGCAGAGTCTCAGGTGGTGTAGGACAGGACAGGATGGTGTAGGACAGGACAGGATGGTGTAAAGCAGGGACAGGATGAGTAAAGGACAGGGTGGTGTAAACGAGACAGGATGAGAGCAGGACAAGTGAAGGGATAGAGACAGGGTGGTATAGAGCAGGAAACAAAGGATGGTGTAAAGCAAGGACAGGATAGGATGTCAAACAGGGACAGGGTGGAGTAAAGCAGGGGACAGGATGGGTGTCAGCAAGACAGGGTGGTGTAAGCTAGGGACAAGATGAGTGTAAACAAGGGACAGAATTGTGTCAGCTAGGGACAGGATGTGTCAGTCAGGGACTCAGGATGAGTGTCAGATCAGGCAGGGTGGTGTAGAAGCAGGACAGGATGGTGTAGAAGCAGGGACAGGATGGTGTAAACAGGACAGGATGGTGTGAGCAGGGACAGGGTGGTGTGAGCAGGAGGACAGGATGGTGTAGAGCAGGGACAGGATGGTGTAAGCGGGGACAGGATGGTGTAAAGCAGGGGACAGGATGGTGTAGAGCAGGGGACAAGTGGTCGACAGGACAGGATGGTGTCAGGGACAGGTGGTGAAACAGGACAGGGATGGTGTAAGGGACAGAGTGGTGTAGACAAGGGACAGGGTTGGTTGAAGTAGGGAACAGGGTGGTGTGATGGGACAGGGTGTGGTGGGACAGGATGGTGTAGGCAGGGGACAGGATGGTGTAGACAGGGACAGGATGGTGTAAACAGGGACAGGGTGAAGCAGGGACAGGATAGGTGTAAACAGGACAGGGTGGTGTACAGTGAGGACAGGGTGGTGAGCAGAACAGAGATTGGTGTGAAACAGGGACAGGGTGGTGTAGAGCAGGACAGGGTGACAGGACAGGATGGGTCAGGACAGGATGGGGACAGGACAGGATGGACAGGACAGGGGACAGGATGGTGTAGCAGGAGGGGACAGGGTGGTGCTGAGGACAGGATGGTGTAGAGCAGGGACAGGGTGGGTGTCAGGGACAGGGTGGTGTAAAACAAGGACAGGATGGTGTAGAAACAGGGACAGGTGGTATAAAGCGGGACAGGATGGGTAAAGCAAGGACAGGAGTGTAGTGTAAACAAGACAGGATGAGTGCTCAACAAGAACAGGGTAGACAAAACTAGAACAGGATGGTGTAAAGCAAGAACAGGATGTGGTGTAAAACAAGGACAGGGTAGTGTAAACAGGGACAGGATAGTGTAGGCAAGGACAGGGTGGTGCTCAGCAGACAAGATGGTGTAAAGCAAGGACAGGATGGTGTAAAACAGGGAGGATGGTGTAGGAGGACAGGGTGGTGTAAAAGCAGGTTTGGACAGGATGGTGTGTGGGACAAGGACAGGGTCAGTGTAGAAACAGGACAGGATGGTGTAGAGGAAACAGGGACAGGGTGGTGTAGAGCGAGAACAGGGTGGTGTAAAGCAGGAGCAGGTGATGGTGTGAGCAGGGACAGGGTGAGGGTGTATGGGGACAGGGGTGGTGTAGAGCAGGGACAGGGGTGGTGTAGAGGCAGGGACAGGGTGGTGTAGAGCAGCAGGACAGGGTGGTGTAGGGAAGGCAGGGACAGGGTGTGGTGTAGAGAGGCAGGGACAGGATGGGGTGTAGAAGCAGGGACAGGATGGTGTAGAGCAGGGACAGGATGGTGTAGAAACAGGGACAGGGTGGTGTAGAAGCAGGGACAGGATGGTGTAGGAAGCAGGGACAGGGGTGGTGTAGAGCAGGGACAGGATGGTGTAGAGCAGGAACAGGGTGGTGTAAGAAGAACAGGGTGGTGTAGAGCAGGGGACAGGATGGTGTAGAGCAGGGGACAGGATGGTGTAGAGCAGGGACAGGATGGTGTAGAGAGCGGAGACAGGATGGGTGTAGAGCAGGGACAGGTGGTGGAGCAGGGGACAGGATGGTGTAGAGCAGGGACAGGATGGTGTAGAGAAAGGGGACAGGATGGTGTAGAGCAGGGGACAGGATGGTGTAGAGCAGGGACAGGATGGTGTAGAGCAGGGACAGGATGGTGTAGAAACAGGGACAGGATGGTGTGGGGAGCAGGGACAGGGGGTGGTAGAGCAGGGACAGGGGTGGTGTAGAGCAGGAGGACAGGGTGGTGGTGTAGAGCAGGGACAGGGTGGTGTAGAGCAGGGACAGGATGGTGTAGAGGCAGGGACAGGATGGTGTAGAGCAGGGACAGGATTGGTGTAGAGCAGGGACAGGATGGTGTAGAGCAGGGACAGGGTGGTGTATGTAGAGCAGGACAGGATGGTGTAGAGCAGGACAGTGGTTAGAGCAGGGACAGGGGTGGTGTAGAGCAGGGACAGGATGGTGTAGAGCAGAGGACAGGATGGTGTAAGAGCAGGGACAGGATGGTGTAGAGAGCAGGGACAGGTGGTGTAGAAACAGGGACAGGGTGGTGTAGAGAGCAGGGACAGGGTGGTGTAGAGCAGGGAGGACAGGATGGTGTGGAAACCAGGGACAGGATGTGGTGTAGAAGACAGGGACAGGATGAGGTGTAGGCAGGGACAGAGGTGGTGTGAGAGCAGGGACAGGATGGTGTAGAGCAGGGACAGGATGGTGTAGAGCAGGGACAGGATGGTGTAGAAACAGGGACAGGGTGGTGTAAGAGCAGGGACAGGATGGTGTAGGCAGGGACAGAGTATGGTGTAGAGCAGGGACAGGGTGGTGTAGAAACAGGGACAGGAGGTGGTGTAAGGCAGGGACAGGATGGTGTAGAGCAGGGACAGGATGGGTGTAGAGCAGGGACAGGATGGTGTAGAAACAGGGACAGGGGTGGTGTAGAGCAGGGACGGGATGGTGTAGAGGCGAGGTTGGGATGGTGTAGAGCAGGGACAGGGGTGGTGTGGGAGCAGGGACAGGGTGGTGTAGAGGCAGAGTGGGGTGGTGTAAGCAGGAACAGGGTGGTGTAGAGCAAGGACAGGGTGGGGTGTAGAGCAAGAACAGGATGGTGTGAGCAGGGACAGGGGTGGTGTGGAGGCAGGGACAGGAGTGGTGTAGAGCCAGGGGACAGGGGTGGTGTAGAGCAGGAACAGGGTGGTGTAGGGCAGGGACGGGTGGGGTGTGTGACAGAACAGGGTTGGTGTAACAGGGACTTGAGGTGTAGAGGACCAGTGGTGTGAAAGGGACAGGGTGGTGTAGAGGCAGGGGACAAGGCTGGTGTAGAGCGAGGACAGGGTGGGTGAGCCTGAGAACAGGATGGTGTAGAGAGCAGGGACGTGGTGTGGTGTAGAGCAGGGCAGGGTGATGGTGTAGAGCAGGGGCAAGGGGATGGGGGAGAACAGGACAGGGTGGTGTAGAGAGGGGTATGGGGTGGTGTAGAGCAGGGACGGGGGTGGTGTAGAGCAGGGAACAGGGGTGGTGTAGAGCAGGGGACGTGGTGGTGTAGAGCAGGGGCATGGTGGTGTAGGCAGGGGCAAGGGTGGTGTGGGCAGGGGGACAGGGTGTGGTGTAGGAGAGGGGTATGGGGGTGGTGTAGAGCAGGGACAGGGGTGGTGTGGGGGCAGGGACAGGGTTGGTGTGTAGAGGCAGGGGACAGGGTGGTGTAGAGCTGGGACAGGTGTGGTGTGGAGTGGGGGCAGGGTGGTGTAGAGTGGAGATGGGGTGGTGCAGAGTGGAGATGGGGTGGTGTGGAGCAGGGACAGGGTGGTGTAGAGTGGGGACAGGGTGGTGTAGAGCAGGGACAGTGTGTGGTGTGTAGAAGTGGGGACAGGGTGGTGCAGAGGGAGGGGACAGGGGCAGAGGCCTTGATCTTACAATTACAGCCAGAGTCAGTGTGTACGTATGTTGGCCTCTCCTGCCTTTAATAATTACTGTTGTCAATCTCTTTCTTTCCCTGTGGTGTGTACCCTGAGTTGAAGTGTGAATCCAGAAGCATGTGCACTTAGTGAGCAGGAGGGCGTGGGTTCGTTGGTGTGGGGAGGGGACAGATTGATAGGCTGAGGACGGAGGTGTACTATCAGTTAGGCAGCTGGGGAGATTACCAATGTAGAATAGCGCCTTGATAATGGGGTTTCTTTGCTAGTGTAATCGTCTAGAGAGCTAGCAAGATAAAGTATGAAGTTACAATATGATGAGAAAGGATGAGTTCATATTTTAAGTAGTGTGTTCTTTTTGCAAAACAGGATATTTATCAGCAAATGGGTTGTGATTATGTTTGAATCTCTGTATCTTGGAAAGCAACAAATATATGTTAAGCATAGCTGTGAGATGGAATTCCCAGCTGAATAATGATGTAAATGTTTGTTTTTGTAGTTTTTCGTTTAACCTACTGCCCAACTGAACTGGTGGTTTTACTGTTTCTATCTGGACATTTGGTATTGAACAACTTTTTCATCAGTTTGCATTAATAAATATGTGGGTGGTTTTTGTTTGTTTTGTGTTGTTGTGTTTTTTTTTTTTTTTTTTTTTTGGGTTTTGTGTGGGTTTTTGTTTGGTTGTTTTGTTTTTTTTTTTTGTTTTGTTTTGGTTTTTTTGGTTTGTTTTTTTTTTTTACTATTTCCATCTGGGTTTACATGACGATTACTCTCATCTCAGAGCGTTGGTGTTGTCAGTGTTGTTTTAATTGTGATTTGCTGGTTGCAGGTGTTTCCTTTTAACAGGACACCCACTTTTTGTGATGATTTTTATTTTTTTTTCGGTGAATAATCATGGTGGCCTGGGGCTGGGGGGTGGGAAGAGTTGTTGGGGTTGTTTGGTTTTTTGGTGTGTTTTGGTTTGTGTTGGAAATACAGAAGAAGGTAGAGGCATTCTACAGTTTGGCTGTGTGAGAAAGAAAGGATTTGCTATAAGAGATTATTCTGGATGACAGACTTCACACAGAGTTGAGCAAGACAGGTATTATGTGCTTACATTGTATAGGCAATTCACAAGATGCAAATCCAGTGAACATTGTGGAAGTTGAGCCACCGTGCATTATGGCGGGGCATGAGACAAATATCGAGGTGATGCTGAATCATTTCTTTCTATTAATTGTAAGCCTTCTGTGCTGTCAACCATACTACTATATGCTGTGTGGTCTACTGTACTACTGTAATGACGCTACAGTGTGCAGTATGTGTTTATACTCTTCTCCTATCTTTGTCTTTGTTTTTTATTGTTGTTTGCCTATTTGGGATCTGAGTAGACTTTTAACTATTTCTAAATCCCCAACTCGTAACAAATGGCGACCGTGACAGGATCAACATTAAGTGTAATGTTCTTTCCCCTTATTTACTCCTTGTTAATTATTCACTCAGTCACTTCTGTTCTATTGCTTTGGTGGTTTAAGTTCCTTCATATGTGTGTGCATATGTGGTATTATCGTGCAGTAAAGTGACAGACGTAGGATATTGGGTTCAAGTGTCATAAGGCTTACCGTTGTACACGTTTGGCAGTCGTGTAATGTCTTATCGAGGTGTGGGGAAAAATCATTAATCCGGCCCTGCATTTAATGCAGTGTTCTTGAAGTCAATTGTTTTTCACAATCACTCTATGCGAGATGGTGACAGGATGATGTGAAGCAATCTGCAGTGATTGATAGCAAGACAAATTTCCTACAGAGTTGATTTTTGTGAAATTAATCAGCACTGACGGACAAACACTAAATCAGCTGAGTCGACTGTATTGGACTGGGGCCGACTATGCATGACTGAGGCAGACTTCATGAACTAAGGTCGACTGTGCCATGAACTGAGTTAGTTATCTGCATGAACTGGGGTCGACTATGCCCATGACTAGGATGACTATACCTATGATAGAATATACCAGACTAAGGTCGTCTATGCCATAGACTGGGGCCGATTCTGCTACATGAACTGAGGCTGACTATCATGAACTGATGAGTTACATGAGACTGGGGTCGACTATTGAACTGGGGCCGACTTACCATGAACTGAGGCAGACTATACCACATGAACAGGGTTCAGCCTACATGAACTGAGGGCTATACCACTGGACTGGGGTCTGACTGTACCAGGGGGTGTGAACTGAGGCCGACTGTACAGACTGGGGCCGATGCCTTGAACTGGGGCGCTATGCTATGAACTGAGGTCATATAACAGGTGAGGCCGACTATGCCATGAGCTGAGGCAAACTATGCCACATGATTTGGGGCGACTGTACCACATGGAGCTGAGGCTGGTTGGTTGACTATACCACATGAACTGAGTCCTTTACCACATGGGTTGGGTTGACTATACTCATGAACTGGTTCGTCTGTACCACATTTAAGATCTGACTGTACAGGATTAAGGTATTACACCATGAACTGAGGATGACTATGCCACATGAGTTAAAGTTCTGACTATACCACATGAACTAAGGTCGACTATGACATGAGCTAAGGTCGTCTATACCCATGAACTGACAAACTATATGAGTTAAGAGTCTGATATACCACATGAACTAAGGTCATTCTATACCACATGAACTTCAGAATAACGACTATACCACATAAGTTGGAATGACTACCCACATGAACTCAGATAATACCATGACTGAGAACCAAACCCATACCCACATGAACTGAGGCCGACTATACCACATGAACTGAGGCCGACTATACACATGAGTTGGGTCTGACTATACTACATAAGATGGGGATCGACTATACCACATGAGTTAAGGCAAACATACCACATGAGTTAAGGCCGACTATACCACATGAGTTGGGTCGACTATACCATAGAACTGGGGTCAGTCTGTATACCCACATAGAACTGAGCCGACTATACCACATGAGTTAAGGTCGACTATGCCACATGAACTAGGTCATCCTACCCATGAACTGAGCCGACTATACCACATGAACTGAGGCCGACTATACCACATGAACACAGGCTGACTATACCACATGAGTTTAAGATACAAGCTATACCACAAACAGGGTCAAACTACCCTACATAATTTAAAATAAACTATACCACATGATTAAGGCAAACTACCACATAAAGGTTAAGATTACATTATACCATGAACTAAAATGAAACATACCATGAACTGGGTGTCTACCACATGAACTGAAGGCCGACTATACCACGCAATTCAGGTCAAACTATACCACCACATGAACACAGGAAGGTGAGCTATACCACACACACACATGAACTGAGGCCATTATACCATGAGCTGAGGTCTAAACGATACCACATGAGTTAAGGTCGAATATACCATGAGTTAAGGTCAAACTATACCATGTGAACAGGTCAAATACACACCCTTGAGCAAAGGCAAACTACCATGAACTGAGGCCAACTATACCACATGAACACAGTCGACGATACCACATGGAGTTAAGAGTCGACATACCACATGAACAGGTCGTCGATACCACATGAACTGGGGCCGACTACCCCCTTGAACTGAGAGTCTGACTACTGCCAAATTAGGTCCTTCCTGCCACATAGAGCAAGGCCATTCTGCTGCAGACTGAGAGACCAAACTATACCACATGAACTGAGGTCGACGATACCCACATGAGTAAGGTCGAATATGCCACATGAGTTAAGGTCGACTATACCATGAACTAAGGTCGTCGTACAGACAGTACAAACTATACCATGAACTGAGTCGACTATACCACATGAGCTGAGGCCGACGCTTTATACCACATGAACTGGGGTCGACTATGCCACATGAACTGAGGTCGACTATACCACCACTGAGTTAAGGAGTCTGACTATGCCGCATGGAGTTAAGGTCGACTATACCACATGAAGACTAAGGTCGACTATACCACGCCGAACTGAATGACTATACCACATGAGTTAAGGTGACTATGCATGAGTTAAGGTTGTCTATACCACATGAACTGAGGCCGACTATGCCATGGGTTGAGGTCGACTATACTATGAACAAGGGCCACGACTATACCATGAAAGGCTGGCTGCTGCCACTTGATTTGAGTCTAGACTGTACATGAACTGGGGTCGACTGTCCTGCACGATTAGGCTAACTATACCACTTGAGTTGAGCCGACTATACCCACTATGAGTTAGGTCGTCTATACCACATGAACTAAGGTCGGCTATACCACATGAACTAGGTCGTCTATACCACATGAACTGGGGTGAAGCTATGCCATGAGTTAAGGTCGACTATACCTCACATGGACTGAGGTCTGACCTCCATGAACTGGGTGAAACTATACCCACATGAACTGAGGGTCGACGTGCAGTTGGTGTACAATGAGTTGGTCGACTATACCATAGATAAGGTCGTCTTACCACGCGAACTGGGCCAAACTATACCACATGAACTGAGGCAAACTGCTGCCACTGAACTGAGGTGACGTACCACACTGAGTTGGGGTCGACTATACCACATGAACTGGGTCATTAAATACCATGAACAGGGCCGACTATACCACAGGCAAGGTCAGCTATACCACATGAGTTAAGGTCCGACTATACCACATGAACTGAGATAAACTATACCACATGAATTGAGACCGACTATTACATGAACTGAGATCGACGATACTACATAGAGCTGGGAGCCGACTATATACCACATGAACTGAGGTCGACCTGCCACATGAACTGAGGTCGACTATGCCACATGAGTTAAGGTCATTCTACACTTGTGAGTTAAGGTCGACTATACCACATGAACCAAGGTCGACCATATACCACATGAACTGAGGCCGACTATGCCACTGAACAAGTTGAGCTACCATGGGTTAAGGTCGACTAATACCACTGAACTAAGGGTCGACTATACCACATGAGTTAAGGTCGACTATACCACATGAACTGAGGCCGACTCCTAAAACTGCTTTGTGAGGTTCTGGAATCAACTCGCAAAGAAACCTTTAAAAATAGCCCCAAGTTCCACAACATAAAGGTCCATGAGATTAAGTTCAAAACCTAAACAAGTCCATGAAACCATGACATATAACTTATTTACACACCACACTATGTGCTAAATATAATAAATACTGTAAGCTTGACAGATGTTTGGGAAATAGCTGAGACGAGGTCAGCAAGATCAGACAAAATATCAAAAACAATACGTAACTTCTAG
>NW_024735729.1:0-9349 GCF_018991925.1 Homarus americanus | reverse complement strand
CCATTCCAGTTGATAAAGGAGGAGGGCAACGATAAGAAAAAAAAAATGGGGAGTCCCTGAACCTGACTGATGCCAGGTCCGAGGGCCAGGGTTCTCCCCCGAGAGGATCCTGACTCCTGGACATGCTGGTCCAAAAGCCATTTACCTCTTGGAAGAAGCCTCCTGACCCCCAGCTCAAAAGGATAAAAAAAAGGCTAACCAAGTTCAGGACCGGCTCTCCTTGTCCTAGGTTTGGCACTTCCTGGATGAGGAATTCCAAACCCTTAAAAAAAACGGAACCTGCGCAGCCTAACGCTGACTTCCGAGACACAGCAAATGCTGCTCCTGGGGTCAGTTACCTCCTCCAGGAAGCTCCTTATCCCAGATACAGAAATGTCCGAATCCTCTAGAACGGAGATATAATGTTCCGAGAGTAAGGCATTTCCCAGAACAGACTTCTGACCCCCGTTCTAAAGGGGTGGGGGAAAGGGGACAAATGTAGTTGATGCTTCTTCAAATTACATTGGTAAGTGACTATTGTATAGATGACTGATGAAAAGAGACAATACACACAGACATTACACCAATACAGTACAGTATTCTCATAATAAACCATTAAAATCTTGCACTTTTCTTCTACAATTTCATTTCCATTTGTTTATGTTGGACTTGACAATGTCCATTCCAGTTGATAAAGGAGGAGGGCAACGATAAGAAAAAAAAATGTGGAGTCCCTGAACCTGACTGATGCCAGGTCCGAGGGCCAGGGTTCTCCCCCGAGAGGATCCTGACTCCTGGACATGCTGGTCCAAAAGCCATTTACCTCTTGGAAGAAGCCTCCTGACCCCAGCTCAAAAGGATAAAAAAAATGGTACCAATCTGCTTCAGGACCGGCTCTCCTTGTCCTAGGATTCAGTTTATCCTTGAAGAGGCACGCCTGAAGATCCTTAAAAAAAAAGGGAACCTAAGCAGCCTAACGCTGACATCTAGATACAGCAATTGCTGCTCCTAGGGCCAGTCGCCTCCTCCAGGAAGCTCCTTATCCCAGATACAGAAATGTCCGAGCCATAAACGCAGAGTTATAATGCTCCGAGAGTAAGGTACTTCCCAGAACAGACTTCTGACCCCCGCTCTAAAGGGGTAGGGGAAAGGGGTTCAGATGCAGTTGATAGATGAAATGCCCTTCATGTTGGGGTCAGCTGCAGTTGATAGATAAAACTATGGTGGTGTCAGATGACCCTCTATATGGTTGGCTCTGACAAACCTAACCTAGGATGTGGAAGAAACGAAAGAAATAAATCCAGTGCAGATTAAGTAGTACAAATCATTCCTTCACTCATAAAACTTCAGTCTAGTCTACGGTCCTCCCTCACTCTTTTTCTGCTTCAGTACAATAAGTCTTACATTCTAGTGAAGTTTTCCTCACTTATACATTACTTCAGCACAGTTTTAATTCACATCATCAGCCTTTTCTCTTGCTCATATTTCAGTATTGTCTTTAGTCATACATCCAACAGCTTTCCCTCCTTCACTGTAATACTCATCAATCATATCTCCGGCAGTTCCCCTATCCATTAACTTGGTAAAATACAGCCATTCCTTTCAATCAACTTTAGTAGTCTGAAGTCATACAACCGGCAATCCCTCACTCTGTACTGTACCAGGGAGCTATCTTTCATCGTAATGATCCACGGAAACGCAAGAATTTTAATCCCTAAAAAAATATTATACATACAGTACAGCATGTCCTTAAAATTCGTGGAGTTTGGGTCTCAAAACAGCTGTAAATTGCCAAATCCGTGAATATCATTTGCTGATGGGTTGAAGGGGGGGGAAGGTAAATTTTACTTGTGTGCAAATAAATGTATATTCCCTTCAAGCATTTGCCCTAGGACAATTACAGTGAACCCTCAAAAATCAAAACTAAAAGGAGGGACCAGCTGTAAAAATCTTCCAGCAAATGTACTAAACGTATAAAAACGATAAATAATTATATAAAAAACACCCAAAATACAGTACATAATATCCTAACTACTGGGGATAGTTATACAGACGTTTCCCTGTGAAAAAGCCATAATTTTCAGCAACATATAACTGTACTCACTCTGTACTCAAATGTACTTGGCTAAAGGACTAAAAAAAATTATCTCTAGTGCAAACTGTGAGATGTTTATACTCAATTTAATTGCTATCTTGCAAGGATTCCAGCAATGCAAGTTATAAGCCAAAAAACACCTTTACCATAAATATCCTATCACCTTCTAGCTGGGGGGAGGGGATGGTGGGGTGGTTTTTCAGGAACAGAACTCTTAAAAACTAGGGAATGCCGGTAGAACCTTCCTAATATTACAACCAGAACAATATTAAATAAATACCAGATAGTCCTTTAGGTCTACTTTACTTGCAGGTGCAGTAACATCAGGTTTAGTTAACTTTAGTTCCAGTTCACCTGAGGTCCAGCTCACTTTAGTCTAGTTCACATCAGGTCCAGCTCAATTCAGGTCCACTTAAGGCAGTGATGGAGAAAGAACCTGAAAATATTACTTAAGATAAAGTACTGCACTGTTACTATGTAAAAATTAAAACATGTACAAAGCAGCTTTCTTCAAAATTACTTCAATAAAAGTTTATTTAACTGAAGTGTAACAAAGTAAAAAAATAAAAATAAAACATCATGCCTTTTAAATTTGCAGACCTCAATTACTTGCGGATGATACACTGGATGTACCCAAGCATGTCTAAGGGTAGTTTTAAATTTGCTGGCATTTTCGCAGCCTGGACAGGGAGCTTTTCTTTACCTGTATTGCATACAGCTGCTCTCCTTCTGACGACAGGGTTAGGGACCCAAATCCAGGTTGTAAGTCAAAATGGCCATAAGTCGAAAATGCTTAAATACTACATAGCAAATCTAAAATGGGCATCTCTTTTTCTTCTCAACACCACAAAACTCTTACTTTTAAGCTTGCCAGCCATTTTAAAGTGAATTACAAACGAAAATTTTGTCAATACACAGCGCAATCACTGACGTTGGGACTCGAAAATACGTAATTTAACAAAATTTTGGTATGACCGAGGCAGGTCGTAAGTGAGAGTGGTCGTAAGTCGGGGAGGAGCTGTATATGTGTGAGTAGACACACATATATACAATACAGGTAAAAGAAATAATTGTCCTAAGGGCAAACACATACAGGGAAAATACATTTCCTTGCACACAAATAAAAATGCCCCCCGAATTTGAAGGGCATGCAGTATTTGCAAAGTATCATAACTGATTAATGATTAAATTCTGCTTTGAAAATGAAGCTAAATGTTATTAATATACTTAAAAGAAAACAAAATATGACTGAGAAACACTTTGTATTTACAATCCACATTAGGTTAATTTTTAGTTGAGTTTCAGCAATAGCTAATGTTCATATTTCTTGTGGCACACCAGGGCTGGAATATCAGTTCATCGCAGGTGTTAGTGATTTTATGCTTTTACGATACACTAAAACACTAACAAGAAAGTTACATCAATACCCACAGTAATAATGTGGCAGCTGCAGCTGACTAACACAACATGTGATGAGAGAACAATAAGAAATAAACAGACAGCCTCATTAAAAAGTACCTAGGGAAGACAGACTGAGAAATGTTGTGGATTTTATATAAGAGTTGCACATCACAAGTGTAGCTTTAAGTAATACTTGTAACCCAATGAGAACAAAACCCCAAATACGTGGGAGTAACTCTACAGTGGTCCCTCGGTTAACGAGCACAATCCGTTCCAGCATGTTGCTCATTAACCGAAACCATTGTTTCAATGGGTTTTTGGGTAATTGGTTCCAGCTCACAGAAAATTGCCTAAATTCAACAAAAAATGTAGAAAGTTCACTTACTTTGAGGTGTGTATGTAGAAGGCTCCTGGATGATGATGATGGGAATTAGAATGGGGATGGAGGAGAAGGGAGAAGAGAAGGCATTGGGGTGGAAGAGAAGTCACCCCATGGTGCCATTTCACCCATAAAATTTTAGTTCTCTTGGTGTAATTCAAGATTATTTTCTTTAAATCAACACTGCACTGCATAATATATTGTCAATATGTAAAATAAATTTCAAAATGACCAATAATTTGCTTGGAAACAGAAAAAAAGCATTTAGTTGAAGAGAGTCTCAAGCAATATGTTACCTCCACTGAAAAGAGAGAGAGACTAACGCCTGTTTGTGTGTTAACAGGCTGGATGGCGTGCCAGAAACTAGTTTCTTTACCTTCAATTATGTTCAATAATTGTTAAAATGACTAAAAAATATTAATATTAAACTTTTAAAATTATTGAATTGTATAAACTTCTTGATATTTACCTAAATAGTATGGAATTTAAGCCCTAAAACCGATTACTGTATTGGCGGACTAATACTACAGCTGGTGGACCGCCAAATGCAAGCGAAAACATGTTGAGGTCGGCTTGTAAAAAACTAGTTAATCGAGGGATTGCTCGTTAACCGAAGTTAAGAATCTTATGGAAGGTAACTCGTTAACCGAAATCTCGTTAACCGAGGCGCTCGTTAACCGAGGGATCACTGTACTAACACTCGAGGCTCACGCTCACAGTCTTCAAGAAGGACAATAATAGAAACTGAGCCAATTAGTGTTGCTGCAAGAATGAGACAAGTCTAGTAATAAGACTGGACTATTTTTACGTTTTTAGAGTACAATTATTGGTCATTCTGAAATTTATTTTACATATTGATAATATTTAGTGCAGTGCAGTGTTGATTTAAATTAAATACTGTAATCTTGAATTACACCAAGTGAACTTAAAATTTTATGGATGAAATGGCGGCATGAAGCATGGGGTGATTTCTCTTCCACCCCACTTCCTTCTCTTCTCCTTTCTCCTCCACCCCTACTTCTAATTCTCATCATCATCATCATCAACCAGGAGCCTTCTACACACACACCTCAAAGAAAGTGTATTTTATTAATTTTCGGTGAGCTGGAACCAATTACCCAAAAACCCATTGAAACAATGGTTTCGGTTAACGAACAACCTTCTGGAACGAATTGTGTTCCTTAACCAAGGGACCACTGTATATATAAAAACCAGGCATTTTCCTACAATAACTTAATAAGAAACATTGTACCATTACTAGAGTAATTTAATTAATATTCCCCAAAACAATAATTGACAACTCTGTTATGTACCTTTAAGTTTTACATATTTGATTGTTTTTATCTTAAGTATTTTGATGTGATACAATTATTTTGTCACACAGTACAACATACCCTGTCAATTCACGGATTTTTAGTTCGCAGACCTTGATTATATGCGGATGACACTCTGGATGTACCCAAGACTATCCAAGGGTAGTTCTAAAGTTGCCGAGATTTTCTGGACGGGATAGGGAGCCATTCGTTCTTGAGACAGTACTTTCTACCTGTATTGTATATACTGTATATACTTTTCTATAATTCTACCTCGTGTATAGGTCGACCTTAATTTTTGACCAAGAAATCATTTATTTATGCTATGCCTCGTGTATAGGTCGACTCAAGTTTTTGAGGGTAATGGCATATTTTATAGCATATAAAACTCATTTCAGAAAACCTTCACTAAAAACACTCTACAACCTATAAACTGAGGCTCGCCGTGCCAGAAACACCGAGCACCGAAGGCAAATTGTTTACCATTTATTATTATGGCACTTTACACTGAAACACGGGTAGTTTCATAAAAAATATCTCATATTTCCATTCAAGTATTTATTCAAGTCAACTAGGATAGAATATTATTGTAATACAACAGTTTTTTTTAACTGAAAACCATTCAAAAAGCGATTACGGTAACATCTTTTGAACAACGAAAGAAAATGAAAGTACAGTAATGGCAAAAAAAAAGAGATGGATTGGGAACGCTAACATATACGTGCACATTTAAGGATGCCGCGTCATTTATCTTTTTAAGAATATATACAAAAGATTCTTTATTGTTTATTACTGAATATGTATTTGATTTAATTAATCTTTATATATGCAAAATGAACAATACAATTCATTAATACTTAGAATATTAAAACACACAAGAGTATAAGAGACGACATTGTTGTCAGTGTTTACTTCCAATGTATACGTGTGCACTCAAGGAAACAGACATTTATCTTAAGAATATGTACGAAAGATCCATTATTGTTTATTACCGAATATGTATTTCATTGAATTAATGTTTATATATGTGAAATGAACAATGCAATTCATTAATAATAAGTAGAATATTAAAACACAAACGAGGAGACAAGACGGCATTGTTTTCGTGAGTGGCGATGGTTCTACATAAGAAACTGAAGAAATTAAGACCCTGGTTGTAGCTGTAGTGAACTTAATTAAAAAAAAATTATAAAATAATAATAATAATAATAAACGGTTTATTAATAGAGTTGCAGCCGGTGGCTGAAAATTTACCTGTATATATGTTTTAAGTAATGCTATTTAATGTTGATAAATGGAACACTAGCAGTAGCTTACCACTAATGGTAAAGAAATAAGGAGAGACGATTGGGAACTCCAACGTATGAACAGTAAGTGCGTACATGTGAAAACGTATCGTCATTTCTCTACATATGAATATGAGAGCAACACTTATTTACTGTTCATATATGTTTTAAATAATATTTACAAATGTAAAACAAATTCTATTCACCAATGGTGGTAAAGACTAAAACATAAGGACAGTCAATGAATATTGTGCGAGTTTTTACTCATGACGGTGTCATCAGGTTCAACTTCAACATAGACTACTGAACGCACGCTGTAAGGTAGGTTAGCCTATTGTAAGGTGGTGAGCATCATCTGCTGAAGGCACTCCACAGCTGTTCATTACTAATTGGTACATATTTTACGTTTCCATTGTTTACTGGCAGTAACCGGTAAATATATTTCATGTCTAAAACTAAAAGTTGCTCCTAGCCCTTCCTATCATGCACGGATTCAACCTAACGAAACTATTACCCATGAAAAGGTCGACCCCCAATTTATTGCCTAAAAATTTGGTCTTAAAACTCAAACTATACACGAGTATATACGGTATATGCGTGTAAACACACACACAAAACACATACAAATAAATAATAATTGGAAAATACTCTCTCAAAAAATAACAAACAAATTTATTAAAAATGTGAGTCTACCCTCAAGTCTGTGCTTTATTATTAAAGTAATAAAGCACAGACTTAATAATAAAGCACGGACTTGAGGGTGGACTCACATTTTTAATAAATTTGTTTGTTATTTTTTGTGAGAGTATTTTCCCATTACAGTATTATTTATTTGTATGTATGTGTTTTGTGTGTGTGTTTACACACATATATATACAATACAGTAAAAAGAAATAATTGTCCTAAGGCCAACACAAAATGAATATACATTTCTTTGTACACAAGTAAAAATGTATCCCCCCCACCCTCAGTCCGCAAATGTTATTCGACAGCCATTTTGAGAACCTAACCCCTGCGAATTTGGTGGGTCCCTCTGTAATCTTCCATCATATCTCCAGCAGTCTTCCCTATCCATTAACTTTAGTAGGTTAGGTTAGGCAGGGAAAGTTGATAAACTTGACCACCCCTGGCTCTCTTCCTTTCCACATTTAGACTTGTGCATCTCTTGACCTAACTGGTTTCCACCCTCCGCTCCATATACCTACGCCATATCTACCCATCTCTATGCAAAACTTTGTCAATATCCATCCACCTTCTTAGCTCTGAACAGGGCCTACTGTACTGTCTTACACCCTGTTATGGCCTTGAGTACAGATATGTTCAATTAAGAGTTTAGCTATTAATAACAATGGACTTACCATACAGCAGCAGGTGAAGTTTGTGTCCATCTCTGGTTAACTTCAGTTGGCTGGTTATGTTGATGATGCCACTTGGTGATGGTAGGAAAGTATTCTTCCCAGTGTCTACAGTGTCATACCTTCTGGTCCACTGCCTCGGGAAGATGTTGCATCATGTCACCTGCAAATGGGGATTCTTTCTTCAGTATGTTAATAAAGAATGGCAAAATAACCTATTCATAATGGACGAGTTGACGGTTCTGGGTAAAGACAAGAAATAAACTCTGCCACATTCGTAGCAAGAAAAGATGCAGGGGGCAGTGTAAATGTGTGAAGGCTGCTCTACAGTGTACTGCTCTATGCCTGTGTGGAGGCCTATGCGACCGAGCACACAGTGATATCCCCGTTAGCCGACACAATTGGTGCAGAGCACTTCCGAGGATGAGAGATTTCTGGGCGACGAGACGACTTTCTCAAACCCGGAAAAACTCCTTCTCCCCAGAACCTTTTCCGGTTACTGGGAAAAGTTTCAGTGTCTAAACTAAACATCCTGCACAGACAGACACTCGCCCACTTCCCCAGAATGTTTCTGGGTGCTTGTGAAGTTTTCCTCGAGCCTGAACTACCGGAATCCATTAATGCAGTTCTAATTAAGTTAGAAACTTCATTTCTTTACTATAATAATCCAAAGTAGTTTATCTAAAATCTATCAGACTTCCGGGTTTGAAAGATCCCAGCTAACGGAGAAATTACTGTTGGTCAATCTTGTATAGTAATGCAAAATTATGAACTGATTATTGGAGTTCTTCACCTATTCAACATCCAATTTAATTGTATTCTGTAGTATTTTGTATAACCATAAGTTGACACATTGCTGCCAAGATGTTCTAATATTTGATTATTAGCTGATTTAGGCCAAATTGTTAGTCATCTTGTTATTTTTTGCAGTTAATCTAATAACACAACAGTGATGATTTTTTTTACAACTATTAAGTATTTTCCCGTATGAGTGAGGTGGGAAATGGTTCGAGAGACTGTCATTTAATGGACAGGTGGCCAGATGACGATATATAATTTGTGATAAAGGCATTCCGGTTGCCTCTGAGGATTCACACCTATGAGAGATGTCCGTTTCAGTTTAATGTTGAATTCTGTTGATTAAAATTAATGTTTTTTACAGATTTGTGGTGTATGCTGTTAAAAACAAGTGTTAATGTTATTGATTTTTTGTTGCCTTTGAAAATATTTGCAATTCATAAAGCACAACAATTTAATATTACATGTTAAAAAACTGACTCATCAGCTCTTACAAGATGTTTATTATCTTTCAAAATAAATAAGATGTAATAATACAAGTTACCTATACAGTAGAATGTCGATTTAAAGCGATTCAATTTAAGGTTATTGACTTAAAGCGACACCCACAATTAAGGACAATGTTTTAATTTAAAGCGAATCTTTCCTATTTTGTGCGAGTCAATGTGGCGCATCATATTTTAAAATTTGCATCTACTGTTTCTCTGGGCACGCTACACTGTCCTAAGGGCACAGCTGTACTG
>NW_024735728.1:0-36397 GCF_018991925.1 Homarus americanus | reverse complement strand
AGTCATACACCCACCAACCCGCAGTCATACGCCCATCAATCCACAGTCATACACCCACCAACCCACAGTCATACACCCACCAACCCACAGTCATACACCCACCAACCCGCAGTCAAACACCCATCAACCCACAGTCATACTCCCACCAACCCACAGTCATACACCCATCAACCCACGGTCATACACCCACCAACCCACAGTCATACACCCATCAACCCACAGTCATACACCCACCAACCCACAGTCATACACCCACCAACCCACAGTCATACACCCAGCCTCTGTATCTGACTTTACCTGACCTGACTTAACCAGATCCAATCAAGAAACCCATTATTTTTCACCTCTATTACACCTTGAAGCAGGTATTGAGGCCACCTGACCTGACCTCAATTACTCTGCAGTATTCCCAAGGCATCTGACCACCTCTGCTAGCGTATTCGGTACACCTAACATGACATGACCTGACCTGGCCTGGTCTGACCTCCAAGAACGAGAAAATATACCCAAGATCTATTTAAATCTATCCCAGAAATTTAAACCTTCAATATATTTGTTTTTAGTTCATTGGTTATGTCTTTGTTTTGCTCTTGTGTTTACGGTTCTTGTTTATGAATTAAAGAAACGATAAGAGAATCCAGCCCATCAAACTTCTACTGATAATCACAACTCGAATTATGCAACTGAAGAACAACAACAACAATAAAAAGAACAAGAACAAAAAGAACAGCAGGATATAATTCCTATAGAACCTCATGACTAGTTTATTAATGCCTTAAGAAACACTAACAACAATCCTCAGCTAACACGGACCTACAAAACATCAACAAGGTGACGACAACAACAGCTCAAACGCTCCAGCTTAACACCTACAAATTTCCGGGAGTTTAGTGTCGCTACATGAAACAAACACGGCGGCGAGTCCTACAGCTACACACTGTAATGGTCGGCGGAGCAAAGGACGAGACAGCGACGCGTACTCATTGGTGGAGCTTTAATAACAACAGCATGTGGTAACTAGGAGATGTGTGTGTTGTGAGGTAGTGAAGGACCACAACATCTCACGTTTTGTGTTACACGTCAAAGACTGAACAATGTGAAGCAGCGGCCCTCCCCCCACACCACGCTGCCTGTAGTAACACCACCGTTAATAAAGGACAAAACGGTACAATATGGAGGTAGGGGGTGGCGTGTGGACAAGGCACGAGAGAGCGGCCTTGTTAATATGATGGTCACCAGACACGGCCAACACCAGGTGGTGGGTGTAGCTCTTCCTGCTGAATAAAAACCAAGAGCGAGTTTGACGACGCTACACGAACACCGTCCTCAAGGGGGACATCTTGGACTCGAGTGTGAGAGATAGAGACTCCCAAACAATCAAACACGTCTGGTTAATTCCTTCACTTTTATATAAGAACACATTCGTCTTCAACTAAACACGATTTCTTTTCAACTTCTCCTAAAAAATTCCTCTTCGACTCCAAGGCTGAAATTCGAGTCCCACTTGAAACGAATAAAATAAAATATATGTGAAGAGAAAATGTAAATAGTGTGTTTGACTGTGTGAGGCTGATGGAAGCAACACTAATTATGCTGTATAATGGGTTGTGTTCAGTAAGGTCAGAGTGATTAGTGGCGCGCGCCATCACCACTTCCCGCCTCCTATACACGCCCCTACACCCACCACGCCTCCCTCTTGCCCAACTCAACACGCCCACTTAGCTACCCCTACACGCCCCTTACCCTCCCCCCACCATACACCACGCCCCTTGCTGCCTACCCCTTTCGCGCCCCCACCCCTCCACACCACGCCCACCCACTCATCGTACACTAATAAGGTGATAAGATTACCTCATCATGACACTGGTGTGAATCAGCATCAGGAACTCACCTTCCCCTGCATCAAGGTGCCCACCCTCACCCACCCTACCTGGCAGCCACTCACCTGCGTATTATACCACCTGACACGGGAAATCACACACACACGGGATGACACGGTAGAACACAGTGCTTGTAAGGTAAATAGAAGCCAGTCTTAATGGGTCCTAACCTTAAACTATTAGGACTGAGGCCCATTAGTATTGAGAGCCGTCAGGATTGGGACTCATTAAGACTGAGGTCTATTAAGACTGGAACCATTAGGCCTGTGGTATCTTTGGACTGAGGCTCATTAGGACTGAGAACCATTGGAAATGTGACCAATTAGAATTGGGGCCCATTAAAACTGGGACCCAATAGGACTGGGGCCCATTAGGACTAGGGCCCATTAGGACAGGGGTTCATTTGATAAGATGCCCACCTAGTAAAAATGCAAAAAGAGGGCATGCAAGATTATTCTCTCCCCATCCTACTCCACATATCAAGAAGCGCTCAACACACTGACCCTTTCGACTCTCACTGACCATCACCACGACCACATCTGCAAATTTGCTAAGAAGCTTCTACACCATCCTCGACACCGGCTCCTACTACCACCTGAGATCCCTAGCCCAAGAATTGCTGTTTGACACCACAACCGCATCCAGCCCATAAGTGCACGAACTGATCGCTATAAGAACAGCCCAGTCCCAACCATTGTAAAAATTATCAATAACTTGTAATAAACCAGTGTATTCACTCCCAGTAAATACTACTTCTTGCACTGTCACTATGTTGAAATGCACTGTAGTTTGAGCTTTTCCCCATCTAGTTATTATATATCTTATTTGTATCACTTATGTTACTTGCATATTATTTGTAATTCGAAACCCATTCCCCCAAATATGTAACTGTATATTTTCAGCCTTCTGGCTGCCAAGCTCTTTCAATAAACCGTTAATTATTATTATTATTATTATTATTATTATTATTATTATTATTATTATTACACTTAATTCTACCAGTTGAATCACAGGTGATGGCCGTCAGCCACGGTAGTTGAACACCAACTCAAAATAAGGGTTCGACTCCCTAATGAGAAAAATGTCCAATAAACAACATTTCAGGTCGAGTTGTTTACATATTGAATGGGGGACGGCCATCTTGTTTCCCTTTTTCACCGGGGGATTCTGCCGGCCGGTGTCACGACATGGCCGCCGGAGCCCATATAGCCCTTTTGTTACTACTGCTGCCGGATACACCTGTGTTGTAACCATAGGTGTATCTGGCACCTATACACATCTGCCTCGAAGTCAGGTGTAACCACCACCTGTACACACCTGTACATCACACACCACAACACCTTCCACACTCCCAACCAAACTTAAAGCAATTATTATATATCTATAGTGTAACTAACTACACATTACAATACACTGAAATAATAAAACAAAAATATATTCAGAATCTAAGAGAAGTATAGGAGAATAATCCTTAAATACAAACTCTATAAAACTTAATCTTGGTTACACCGCATTTTTTCAGTAAGACAATATATATAATTACATTGGGCAGTCCATTACCACAAATTACACTGATAAACGGTACGTAATGGATACTGAATTACAAGTCTCATAACTAAGTCTGGCTAAAACAGTGGTAGACATTGTTTAGACATAAGCCAGTTGACCGCTGAGGTGAACATTAAACTAGTATGATAAAAATAGCAACCAATGATTTGAAGATTAATTAATGCAAATGTGAAATACCTAAGAGAATAGCAAATAAATGAAATACACCAACGAGATAAATAAATAAGAATGAATGGAAAATTATTGAACAATAAAATGAAAATAAGAAAACGAATAAACAGTAAAATGAAAATAAGTAAGAATAAAAAAAAGAATAACAATTACTACAATAAAACTAAATAAAACAAAATAAACAGAAAAGAATAAGAAACACAATAAATAAATAACACAGCAACACAAACAACATCATTTATTGTGTTACTTCACATCAACGTGTCCAACATTTGTCTTGACTCCATTTTCGTGAATATAACACACATCCCGGTAAAAAAAAAAAAACACCAACGACAACAATAAATAAATAAACATTAAAAATAAATTCAATATATTTTCCCTAAGATTTTTTTACTACGAAGTCAGGGCAAAAAGTTTGTATACGAATCTTCCTCAACATAATGCGGGGAAGCAGTTCTTTCACCACAGTTATACTCGTAGGTTATACTGTAGAGATCCCCGTGTTCAGAATACAGAGCCACTTATTGATGGTACAGTTACAGCCATTTATTGACGGTACAGTTACAGCCACTTATTGACGGTGCAGTTACAGCCACTTATTGACGGTACAGTTACAGTCCAAACTTCTTGTACACTTGGGGGCGGTTGACAACATGTGAACGCTGCTTGCATTATAAATTGTCAGAATAAAAACTAAAAAAAAAATCCGATACTAAGAAAAAACTGAGTAAATTAATGTTAAAATATCAATCTACCTTACCTACATCACCTCCTTAAGTAGATGGTATATTATCCAGCATGTCCAGGGAATACCCGAGGAACCGACTCTATTCAGAGATAGTGAAGAAAACAAATTAAGTGAGATAGTAGTGACTAGTAACGATGTTAGTAAGCAAATAGCCAAACTAAAGCCTAATAAGTCACCTGGTCCCGATGAGATATTTACCAGAGTATTAAAGGAATGTAAGGAAGAGCTTAGTATGCCCTTAGCAAAGTTGTTTAACATGTCATTAAAAACAGGTGTAGTACCAGAATCCTGGAGGATAGCGAATGTAATACCGATTTTCAAGAAGGGGGATAGATCACTATCCTCTAACTACCGCCCAATCAGTCTAACATCAATAGTAGGCAAATTACTGGAAGCAACCATTTCAAACTCTATTCGAAATCACCTGGAGAAGCACGGATTGATCAATGATTCCCAGCATGGCTTCACAAGCGGACGTTCTTGCCTAACTAAACTATTAACATTCTTTTCATCAGTTTTCGAATCGGTGGACGAGGGGCACAATTATGATGTGGTTTATCTCGACTTTAGCAATGCCTTCGACAGAGTCCCCCACGAAAGACTAATTAGAAAGGTAGAAGCTCACGGCATCAAAGGTGACATCCTTAAATGGATTAGGGCGTGGTTACAGGACAGGAAACAGCGAGTGAGCATTAACGGCACTAAGTCCCATTGGAGCAACGTCACAAGTGGAGTTCCCCAAGGCTCAGTACTTGGACCACTATTATTTATTATATACATAAACGACATAGATATTGGCATTGACAGCAACATAAGTTAATTTGCTGATGACACTAAAATAGGACGTGTTATCAAATCTGACGAGGACTCGGCAAAACTACAGGAAGATCTAAACAAATTTTTCGAATGGTCTGAAAAATGGCAGATGAAATTCAACGTCTACAAATGTAAAGTACTCAGTATAGGAGATGTAAACAGGAAACCAGATACCAGATGAACAACGATGCCATAGAGAAATCCGACTGCGAGAGAGATTTAGGAGTAATGATAAGTAAGAACCTTAAGCCAAGTAAACAATGTGTTTTTGCTCGTAACAAGGCTAATAAAGTACTTGGGTTCATACAAAGGAGTGTTAGTTACAAGACTAGCGAGGCCATCCTAAAACTGTATCTTGCTCATGTGAGACCACACCTGGATTACGCAGTTCACTTCTGGTCACCGTATTACAGAATGGATATAGAATCCTTGGAAAGAATTCAGAGGAGAATGACAAGACTAATCCCGGGCATTAGGAACCTTGAGTATAGAGACAGGTTAAAGCTTCTTAATTTGCACTCCCTTGAGAGACGTAGAGCGAGGGCGACCTGACAGAGGTGTATAAGTGGAAGGCAGGGCTAAACAAAGGTGACATTACAAAGGTACTCAAACTATCCAACCAGGAGCGAACTCGTAACAATGGTTTTAAATTAGACAAATTTAGATTTAGGCGTGAAATAGGTAAATACTGGTTTGGAAACAGAGTAGTGGATGAATGAAACAAGTTACCAAATATCATCATTAACTCGAATACCCTGAATTGCTTCAAACATAGGTTGGATGCTCATATGAGCAATAGGGGTTGGGTGTAAACGGGACTGCCCAGTATGGGCCAATAGGCCCGCTGCAGTTTCCTCCATTCTTATGTTCTTATGTTCTTATGTATTGTCTAAAATAATACAGTATAATTGGTTATTTTACTTCAATTATGACTTTGTGTGATAATAGGACATAGTACCAAAATAAACCTTTTCTCGAACTGTTAAATAACTCAACAAAAATAATAATAATCCATTCTAAACAACGGATTATCAGACGTAGATGTCATAATTCAGCTCATCATAATTATCCATACACTCTCGTGTATAAATTCCACCGTCAAAATTTGTATTGTCGGAAGAAGTTTTATTGTCTGAATGTCTGTCTAATTCTACAAAAACTCTCCGTTAGTATCCGTCTATTTCCTCTGTTACCTCATCACTTAAGAGTATTACAAAATATTACCACTGACTGTAACACCTGATGTGCAATGTGCATACTCATATTTATAATCCTGTGTATTTTGTAACTGAAAGAAAATACAGGTACAGGAATATTTAGTTACTCTTGCGGTATACAAAATCATACATCTATCTATCTATCGATCTACTGTATCTATCTATCTATCTACTGTATCTATCTATCTATCTATCTATCTACTGTATTTATCTATTTATATCAATTTTATTAACTCACCTGTACCATTAATCATCAGTATATTTATCTTAATCTTCTTCCCATTTTGATTTATTCCTCTTAACAATGTATGTATCTACACCCACAAACATACCTACTATCCACTCCCAAACACCCACAAACAAACCTACTATCCACTCCCTACACCCACAAACATACCTACTATCCACGTCCTACACCCACAAACATGCCTACTATCCACGCTCTACACCCACAAACATACCTACTATCCACGCTCTACACCCACAAACACACCTACTATCCACGCCCCACACCCACAAACAAACCTACTATCCACGCCCTACACCCACAAACAAACCTACTATCCACGCCCTACACCCACAAACAAACCTACTATCCACGCTCTACACCCACAAACAAACCTACTATCCACGCCCCACACCCACAAACAAACCCACATCCATGCCCCACACCCGCAAACAAACCCAATACATCCACGCCCCACAACCACAAACAAACGTACCATCAACGCCCTACACCCACAAATAAACCTACTATCCACGCCCCACACCCACAAAACAAACCAACTATCCACGCCCCACACCCACAAACAAACCCTACTATCCACGCCCTACACCCACAAACAAACCTACTATCCACTCCCTACAACCACAAACATACCTACTATCCACGCCCTACACCCACAAACATGCCTACTATCCACGCTCTACACCCACAAACATACCTACTATCCACGCTTTACACCCACAAACACACCTACTATCCACGCCCCACGCCCACAAACAAACCTACTATCCACGCCCCACACCCACAAACAAACCTACTATCCACGCCCCACACCCACAAACAAACCTACTATCCACGCCCCACACCCACAAACAAACCTACTATCCACGCCCTACACCCACAAACAAACCTACTATCGATGCCCTACACCCACAAACAAACCTACTATCCACGCGCTACACCCACAAACGAACCTACTATCCACGCCCTACACCCACAAACAAACCTACTATCCACGTTCTACACCCACAAACACACACTACCCACCACCTACACCCACAAACAAACCTACTATCCACCCCTACACCCACAAACAAACATACTCATCCACGCTCCCCACACCCACAAACAAACCTGCTCATCCACTTACACAATCTACCAAACAAACCTACTTCATCCACGCCCCCTACACCCACAAACAAACCTACTATCCACGCCCTACACCCACAAACAAACCTACTATCCACGCCCTACACCCACAAACAAACCTACTATCCACGCTCTACACCCACAAACAAACCTACTATCCACGCTCTACACCCACAAACAAATCTACTATCCACGCCCTACACCCACAAACAAACCTACTATCCACTCCCTACACCCACAAACAAACCTACTATCCACGCCCCACACCCATAAACAAACCTACTATCCACGCCCTACACCCACAAAGAAACCTACTATCCACTCCCTACACCCACAAACAAACCTACCATCCATGCCCCACACCCACAAACAAACCTACTATCCACGCCCCACACCCACAAACAAACCTACTATCCACGCCCTACACCCACAAACAAACCAACTATCCACTTCTATGACCAACAAACAAACCTACTATCCACGCCCTACACCCACAAAACGTAATTATCCACGCCCTAAAACCCAATAAAAACAAACCTACTATCCATGCCCCACCCCAATAAACCTACTATCCACGCCCCCACACCACAAATTAAACCCCATTGTCTGCGCCCTCTACACCCACAAACAAACCTACTATCCACGCCCTACAATTTCCACAACAAAACCTACTATCTCACGCCCTACACCCAACAAACAAACCGCATTATCCACGCCCCACACCCACAAACAAACCCACTATCCACGCCCCACAACCTGGCACAAACAAACCCACTATCCTCCCACACCCACAAACAAACCCACTATCCACGCCCCACAACCCACAAACAAAACCCACTATCCATGCCTCACTCCCACAAACAAAACCCACTATCCACGCCCTACACCCACAAACAAACCTACTATCCACGCCCCACACCCACAAACAAACCTACTATCCATTCCCTACACCCTCAAACATACCTACTATCCACTCCCTACACCCACAAACAAACCTACTATCCACGCTCTACACCCACAAACAAACCTACTATCCACGCCCTACACCCATAAACAAACCTACTATCCACGCCCTACACCCACAAACAAACCTACTATCCACACCCTACACCCACAAACAAACCTACTATCCACGCCCTACACCCACAAACAAACCTACTATCCACGCCCCACACCCACAAACAAACCTACTATCCACTCCCTACACCCACAAACAAACCTACTATCCACGCCCCACACCCACAAACAAACCTACTATCCACTCCCTACACCCACAAACAAACCTACTATCCACTCCCTACACCCACAAACAAACCTACTATCCACTCCCTACACCCACAAACAAACCTACTATCGACGCCCTACACCCACAAACAAACCTACTATCCACGTTCTACACCCACAAACACACACTACCCACCACCTACACCCACAATAGAGTAAAGGAGGAATACAGAGTGTACTTACTCAGGGTAGCCATACCACTCTGGGTGGTTGATCCTTAGTGCAGCAGGAAAGAGAAAAATTATAAGTGGGTCATTCTATTCCTCGTGTGATGGATGGAAGGATGGATGGATGGATGGATGGGAGACTGAATGGGAGGATAGATGGGTAGATGGGTGACTGAATGGGATGAGAGATGGGTAGGTGGGTGAATCGGTGGATGGATAAACAGCTAACTGGATGAATGGACATATGGACTTGGATGGCATATTTGGATGTAAAACCCTACGATATGAAGAACATTTTGGACGTATAAACCCATGACAATTAACACCATTTTGGACTTACATCACAGGAAACAGGTAAAACATTTCTGTGATCGTCCTTCAATAATTCCATATGCCAACCTTACCTGCATTTATCTCAATTACAGTATAAAATTTTAGTGTTAATTTCAGCATCGGAATCAATCAATCAATCTCTCTCTCTCAAGATGGAAAATTTCATGACGTAAAATCCGATGAAAACTCGACCCTGTTTATACGTGTTGCTTCGAGGTTTTGTTTTCACGTTAACCTCATGTTTCGTTTCGATAAATGACACATATCACAGGAGGTGAACTACAAACTGAACTTTGACCTGACACCAACGACCGACCGACGGAAGATGGGGCTTCGGGTTTAGTCGTATCCCATTTGAGAGTTTTATGAATGTGAAGCCCCGAATTAGTCAACAAACCCTACAGCTCAATTTGGATTCGAACTTGTGCATCTTGTTCTTGAATCAGAACCTTATCTCACACATATATAGGGGTTAGGTTAGGTTGGGTTGGGTTAGGTTGGGTTAGGTTGGGTTGGGTTAGGTTAGATTGGGTTAGGTTAGGTGAGCCGTGTCCATCACAACCAGACAATTATCCCCGTCCACCAGATCTTCCCTTTAACAAATCAGGCCGCACCTCGATTATGCGGTTCAGTTCTGGTGCCCCTATTATAGAATGGATATAAATTCACTAGAGTCGGTGCAGCGAAGAATGACAAAAATGATTCCGGGACTTAGAAACCTTCCATATCAGGATAGGTTACAGAAACTTAACTTGCATTCCCTAGAAAGACGAAGAGTGCGGGGAGATATGATAGAAGTATTTAAGTGGGTGAAAGGAATCAATAAAGGGGATATAGATAAAGTTCTTATAATATCCGAGCAGGATAGGACTCGGAGCAACGGATTCAAGTTGGATAAGTTTAGGTTTAGGAGGGAGATAGGAAGAAACTGGTTCACAAATAGGGTGGTGGACGAGTGGAACAAGCTTAGCAACTTTGTAGTAAGTGCGGGAACTCTGGAAAGTTTCAAAAGGAGGCTAGATAGATTCATGGATGATAGAGAGTGGTAGTAACTCTCGACAGGAGCTGTCATGCACAGGCCAACCGGCCTATTGCAGACTCCTTATTTTCTTATGTTCTTATGTTCTTAAATCCTCAACATAAAAGACAAATTCACCTCCATGTGTTAAAATCTTACTACACTACATTACCGTCACCACTATACCAAACCTGTGTAATATTAACACACTAATACACTATTAAGACATCACCAAATCCATCAATAAACAGTACATCTTCCTTTACACTTGATTAGAAAGAAAAACAGGAAAATATGCCCAGAATCTCAATTTCATTCACTAACATTACGAAAAATTACAAGAGTTAAGAGTCAAAGCAAGATATGTGCTGTACGCAATGTTGATGTTATTTTGTTCGCCATCATTGTGTCCTAAAGTTAATCTGTTTTGTGAAGTATATCCTCGGACTTGGGAACAAATCATCATGTGTACCTTTGAGTATTAAGGTCTTGATCCATTTCCTTGATGTCTACCGTTTGGAACAGGTAACACCACCACAATTGTTTTAACCAAGACGAAAACGGACGAAAAAAAAGCTTCTACAAATATCAAGTATTAATTTTCTCTCTTTACAGGATCTAATACTCTTGGAAATGTGTTTAAATTAATCTGATTTGTTTTCATTTATTGTCGATCCTTCATAAGAGGACTCGTGGATCCCCCGAGCCTAGCCGGCCATTTTGTTTACATTTTTCGGTCGCTCTAAAATACCATTAAAACAATATTGAGTATAAACGTTTGGCTCAACTGATGATCTCAAACATGTCCCAACATTTTTTTGCCTCAACTCCACATTCTGTAACTCATTTAGGTAGATGTCCCTCACTACACATACACTGGACTATGTGTAATGTTGCAGCTAATGTGTTATCAAGATATTGCACATTATAAGTTCATGTGTGGTCATTATTATATCAAACGGAGGAATTTTAAAGAGCTATTACACCACCTGTATCATTAGTTGTCGCCAGGTGAAGGAATGTTTAGGTAGATTATATTTTATTTACTGTAATTAAAGTTTCAATACCTAAGACGTTCCACTATAAGAGTCTTTCAACCTCAGGTAAGGTCTTAAGACTTTCTACTCTAGGTCTTACACCCTGGAGTAGCTGTATCGTCCACTTAGGTAATTTACTCCACAAGGAACTACAAGTTACACCTTGATGTAATACTTCATTTACTGCCAAACTTTATAGGGAAATATTTTTCACAAAGAATTTCAAGTTACAATTTCACATAATAAGTCACATTACAAACGTTCCTTCGGCTTACAGTTAAACTTTGCAATGTCAAGATATTTTTTTCACTGCAGAGGAAAGTATCCGTCATCATCATCATCACCACACACACACACACACACACACACACACACACACACACACACACGCGCGCGCGCGCGCAAAGACAAAACTCCTGTATCCACATTCTCAAAAGTTTATAAATTAAATTCTTCCCTAAAATTAAACAGACAATACATCTATTAATCATAGAGTATGTGAACAATATCGACGCCATATTGGTTACCATCTTTGAGTCATGACAGCATAATGCAGCTCCCTCTCCCTCCCTCCCTCCCCAGCATGACAGCATAATGCAGCTCCCTCTCCCTCCCTCCTCAGCATGACAGCATAATGCAGCTCCCTCCATCCTCCCCAGCATGACAGCATAATGCAGCTCCCCCTCTCCTCTCTCCCCCAGCATGACAGCATAATGCAGCCCTCCCTCCATCCCCAGCTTGACAGCAGCTAATGCAAAGTTCCTCCCTCCTTCCCTGAGCATTTACAGCATAATGCAGCCTCCTCTCCCTCCCTCCCAGCATGACATCATAATGCAGCTCCCCTCTCCCTCCCTCCCCAGCATGACAGCATAATGCAGCTCCCTCTCCTCCCTCCCAAGCATGACAACATTATGCAACCGGCTCTCCTCCCTCCCCAGCAAGACAGCAGCATAATGCAGCAGTTCCCTCTCCCTCCCTCCTCCCCAGCAGACAGCATAATGCAAAGCTCCTTCTCCCTCTCTCCCAGCATGACACCATAATGCAGCTCCCTCTCCCTCCCTCCCTCCCCAGCATGACAGCATAATGCAGCTCCCTCTCCCTCCCTCCCTCCTCAGCATGACAGTATAATGCAGCTCCCTCTCCCTCCCTCCCCAGCATGACAACATTATGCAGCTCCCTCTCCCTCCCTCCCCCGCATGACAGCATAATGCAGCTCCCTCTCCCTCCCTCCCCTGCATGACAGCATAATGCCGCTCCCTCTCCCTCCCTCCCCAGCATGACAGCATAATGCAGCTCCCTCTCCCTCCCTCCCTCCTCAGCATGACAGTATAATGCAGCTCCCTCTCCCTCCCTCCCCAGCATGACAACATTATGCAGCTCCCTCTCCCTCCCTCCCCAGCATGACAGCATAATGCAGCTCCCTCTCCCTCCCTCCCCTGCATGACAGCATAATGCAGCTCCCTCTCCCTCCCTCCCCAGCATGACAGCACCCTGAAGTTCCTTAATGAGTTGGGCTCCAGACTTATTGAAACTACCAGAGACTCCAGGGCATCGATCTACTATTTACAAGACAACCAATTGGGAGATGATGGTAAGGGAAGGCGAAAGACATCAGGTAGATTTTTACAGAACTTAATTTGGTTGGGACACAAAGACAGGCTGGAAGGGTGAGGTATGAGGATCTGGTAGGGTGGAATATGAGGGACTGGAATGGTAGGGTATGAGGGATTAACAGGGTAGGGTATGAGGGACTAACAGGGTAGGGTATGAGGAACTAGAAGGGTAGGGTATGAGGACTGGCAGGGTGGGGCATAAGAGACTAACAAAACTGTCATGGTGTTCAAAAATTCCTCTTTTACCAACACAAGCTCTCGTTCTTGTAGCCATTGTGATTTAGGCTGAGGGGATAGAGAGATATAGTGAAAGAAGTAGGAACAGATAAAGAGAATGACAGACATAGATATGAGGATATAATAATTGTGGAAGGGGAAGGAAAGAGGAGGTGGAGATAGTGGTAGAGGAAGCAGGGAAGGAGAGTAGGGGAGAGAGAGTGATGATATATTAAGGTTAATAGAGACAAGGGGGGATAGGATAGGTAAAGAGGATACGACAGGGCAGATTTAATCTAATTTCATGGGTAAGAGATGGCAGGAAACCTAGTGAGTGAGTGAGTGGGACAACCATTGATCGTGATCACGCCCCAGTCCACAAGATCGTACACACAAGATAGTCAAAGGAACAGAGGGAACATATTCGGCTTGTTGTCGAACACTTGAATCAAAGGAGCAATAAGTTATTACTGAGTCACTGCACGTTGACTACATATTATAGTGTTTGTAAAGATCTTTCTTGTTACACTGGTCGAGAAGATCAGATAGCGACCGTACGTGAGCTGTGGCCCATATCTACAGAACCTCGACCATATTAGTTGGTAAAATTGTCTTCGTTTTCTTTGGTGAGTGATCGTGTATTTCCAGATGTAATAACTGAAATGTGTTCAGTGTCTCCAGCAGGACCCGGCTGTACTCTCTTATTGCTGGGACCTCTATCAATCTGCCTACACGAATATCAATAAGACCTGTTTCAACTTCTCTACAAACTTTAAGAGCGTTCGGTCGAGGAGTTCAGGTACGAAAAAAGTATGTTAAGTGAGAATAAATTAACACGAGGCCAGTCAGTGTGTCAAAACAAGGTCGGGCCCACATCAACTGGCAATATAATCACATAAGGCGGATCATGACGATAACACATTTGTGCTTATTGTTTCATCAAAGTACTTAGGCAACATGTTAAATCTATTGTTTGTGTGAAAGTAAAAGGAGAAGCTGTACAGGTTGATCCACAGTTCCTGTTTCAACATCTAACAAAAGCATCAGGGAGAGTGTAAGGCAGGTGAGTAGTGTAACCACCCACTGTACTCTCAAGGGTCTGGCCTAAGAAACACTTATGGACTATGAGCTGTACACTGCTGCATCACATTAACCACTAGAGTTGTAAACAAACACTCCAAAAGTGCCTTTATGGAGGAGACCGATGAATTTCAAAATGAACACTGTGACTCCTGTTGTCTCGGTAGGGTCGTCAAAATCCTTTGTCTGTTGTGTCATATCGTCTAACACAAAATCGTAAACATACTTTTTGGAGCGTATCTACATCTTACAGCATGATGACACTAAATGGCCGCCTTAAAATGTTATTCTCAAAGACTTAATTATCCAATGAAAAAATTCACCCACTAAAATTTAAGATCACGTTGAAGATAAACACATTAAAGTTTTATACTGTACTATAATGGAAATTAAAGTTCACTCACTCGCACTCTTGGGCAGAAATTATAATTTAAGTTCTCATTTTAGAACAGTCTTGGCTGTTTTTAGGTCCTGCTATGGTTACTGTCTGAGTCATAATCAACCTCACTTGGCATCATCAATTTCATTTTGGCGCATTTCATGTTGGTGTATTTCATGTTGGTGTATTTCATGTTGGTGTATTTCATGTTGGTGATCACCTGCCACCCACCAGAGACTTGGGAAGGTTAGAAATAGTGTCATCTCTGTGTTTTATGACGTCTTCGAGGTTTATATCTTCACCTCACCTCTTGAACCACATCCTCAAGACGCACCATTTCTTACCCCTGGTCGTCTTCTTAGCTAATCAGGCTTATTTAATTCTTCTCTCACAGCGCTGCGCCCCCTGGCGAGAAACTCTCCCTCATTTCTTGTAACTTTTAGAGAAGGAAAGTTTATTCGCAACTGGTTGTACAGATGAAGCGTCACAACCTCTCGATATCTTTGCTTTGTGATTATAATACCAACGTGTCTGAGTCGTGTATTTGTTTATAAACTTAATGGAATAATATTTACCCAAGTTTAAGAGGCACTAAAGACATTATAAGGGCTGGATATTTCAAATTATCTGCATCTCTTGAATCACTTGAATCAGGAGTGAGAAAATGAAATTAAAACAAAAAAGAATTGTAAGTGAATGAAATATCGAAATCCTTGAAAAAACTAAATTTCTTAAAACAGTAATGGACTAAGACAGCAGTGGAAGGTAAGGAGATTGGTGGAAAAGAAAGGAGAAGACCGAAGGAGGAAGGTAAAAGGAGGGAAGATGGAGGGGTAAAATAAAGGGGAAAGGAAGATGAAGGGGGAAGAAATGAATGGGGGAGATGGAAGGGAGGAAGAAGGGAGGGAAGATGAAGGGGTAAGATGGAGGAGAAAGACGATGGGGAGAAGAAGATGAAGGAGAAGATGAAAGGTGGAAGATGAAAGACAGGAAGCGACAGTGCAAAATAGATCGGCAAGAGACACAGTTGTACCAGAGGTGGTAAAAATATACACCAGGAAGGAATCAGGTGTGGCAATGTAATACACTCTCTCTCTCTCTCTCTCTCCATATTATGTTGCTCAGATTTCTCTCTCTTTTTCTAAAAATACAAAACTCAACTCAATAAAGGCAACACATGTACTGTACTATGACTGCCAGTGTATTATAGCATCAACATTATTATATAAGAGTATATATTATACTTAAGCCACCCCCCCAGGTATCGCCGGGATGGTTAATCTTCAGGTGGGATACGCTGGGCGGCGAGGGGAGTGACAATCTACCTGTGTCATTAAGGTCTCTGTTACCTTTTCCTGGGGCGACACTTCAGGTGAGTTATTATATAAAAAAGAGACTCACTTTATACAATACATGAAAAAATAACACCACCATTTAACTTACATAAATTAACACACAATACAGTACTGAATGCCTAACTAGCTTAGCCCCCCCCACCCCAGCCTCCCTTGAGCGAGCAGGAGCGTGCTGTGTATGGCCACCACCCCAACCAATCACCTCGACTCAGCTAGGTGGACAGCCCACCTGCTATTACTCCCTACTACTTTACTTCCCGTTTCTATTCTTTCCTTCTCTCTTTCCTCTCCTCTCTCATGGCAAAGTCATTTCCCACTTTACTTCATCATCGTTACTCAGTAAGACAGCAGTAGACCACGACGCTTAACACTGTACCTGCCTGACTCTGGTGTTACCTGTACTGTGTTAATTGGCTTGAAGAACATATAACTTTAAAACGTGATATGAATTGTTAATTTTCATAGGAAGATGAACTAGACAAAAAACGACCTTTATAACTAAATGTCAGACCAAATACTGTCAAGAGGTGTGAACAGCTTCCATATGGAGAGGAGAGGATCTTTAATTGAAGTCTAATGTGTCACTTCACGCAATAACTCTGTGGGGTGGACACATCGACAACACAAGAGTGACCGACATATAAACACTTCCGAGACAACGATAACTAATGACTTTTTTGTTTGTCCTTTCAGAACAAAGTTCACTCCTGGGATTATCTCTCATAAACGAAGCATCACCAAGCACAAGCACCACACACCTGTATAGGCCTTCAGTATCGTCAACCAGCAACTGTCTATATGATAATAGTCCAGACAAAACCTAGCTTTTACTTTAACCCGGAAATAAACATCGACAGGTTTATTATAAATAATTATGACGACAGTAAGTTTTCAAGGTTCAAGTGTCCTTATTTCCTGCCAATGGTTCCAGGAAAACCTTAAAACTTACAATTAATAAATAATTAAAGATTTTGTTTCTTGTATCTATATATATAAAACAAAGAAGTATGTATTTTTGTTTGTGTGTGTGTTTGTGTGTCCGCACGAGAATCTCGGAAACTACTATACCGATCTGTAGTGATGATGGATGGTGTTATATGTAGTGATGATGGATGGTGTTATATGTAGTGATGATGGATGATGTTATATGTAGTGATGATGGATGGTGTTATATGTAGTGATGATGGATGATGTTATATGTAGTGATGATGGATGGTGTTATATGTAGTGATGATGGATGATGTTATATGTAGTGATGATGGATGGTGATATATGTAGTGATGATGGATGATGTTATATGTAGTGATGATGGATGATGTTATATGTAGTGATGATGGATGGTGTTATATGTAGTGATGATGGACGATGTTATATGTATTGATGATGGATGGTGTTATATGTAGTGATGATGGATGATGTTATATGTAGTGATGATGGATGGTGATATATGTAGTGATGATGGATGATGTTATATGTAGTGATGATGGATGATGTTATATGTAGTGATGATGGGTGGTGTTATATGTAGTGATGATGGATGATGTTATATGTAGTGATGATGGGCGGTGTTATATGTAGTGATGATCTATCTTCTATCGATATAAAACAAAGAAGTATGTCTGTTTGTGTGTGTGTGTGTGTGTTTGCTTGTGTGTCCGCACGAGAATCTCGAAAACTACTCTACCGATCTGTAGTGATGATGGATGATGTTATATGTAGTGATGATAGATGGTGTTATATGTAGTGATGATGGATGGTATTATATGTAGTGATGATGGATGATGTTATATGTGTTATAAGTGTTTAAATAACATGGTAGATATTACTGAGCCTTCATCAGGGTTGGTGCCTCCCTCCAGGTTCCCAGAGGTACAACTATTGGTGACATTTTTTTATTCGATGGCAGCAGTTGAGTTAGATTCATTGGTTGGGAGGTACAGACAGAGTGTAAGTAGCTGTGGAAGTTTCGCGCTCCCTGATGTCGCCCAAATTGTCATAATTGAAGGTAACTGACTTGGCAACGGTAGTGCGTACGTTGGTCTTCTTAAGGATAGAGGCGGTTTGTTGGTCGGCAACATTGGAGAGAACAATGAACTCAGCAGCTTGGCGGTCAAGGTTGTTCAAGGTACCATGGGCACTGTAGTAGTTAACTTCCAGCTTGTTAGTTGATTTTCGGCTGCGGCCAATGCTGTCACCATCCAATCGTCCAACAGCCTTATCACAGGAGGCTTCGTCAAAGTATCGGATGTATGCGAAGCCATAGTGTTCATTTTTGTTGTCTTTTGCGGGCATCACAAATAGGTCGATCTGTCCATATTCCTCAAACAATGGTCGAATCTGCTTAGGGGCCACACCAGGGTAGATGTTTGTTGCAACCACCACAAAGCTGGTGTCGAAGTCTACAACGAAATCCTTGCAAGCCTTCACCTCCACCTCAGACACCTTCGATACAGTGCGTCGGAACACCATTGTGGTGTACTGACACTAACAGCTCTCTCACTGAGGTCAAATCAAAATTTGACCATACAGAAAGAATTACGGTTTAATAAGGTTGGAATTTAAAGAAATTGACAACAAAATGAAGCTCTGTTTATCACTATAGTGTTGAGGACTGGTGTTTGTAGAGATGATGGATGGTGTTATAATATGTAGTGATGATGGATGGTGTTATATGTAGTGATGAAGGATGGCGTTATATGTAATAATGATGGATGGTGTTATATGTAGTGATGATAGGAGGGTAATATATGTAGTGATGATGGATGGTGTTATATATAGTGATGATGCATGATGATATATGTAGTGATGATGGTTGGTGTTATATGTAGTGATGCTGGATGGTGTTATATGTAGTGATGATGGATAGAGTTATATGTAGTGATGGATGATGTAATATGTAGTGATGATGGGTGGTGTTATATGTAGTGATGTTGGATGGTGTTATATGTAGTGATGATGGATGATATTATATGTAGTGATGATAGGTTGGTTTTATATGTAGTGTTGATGGATGGTGTTATATGTAGTGATGATGCATGATGTTATATGTAGTGATGATGGGTGGTGTTATATGTAGTGATGCTGGATGGTGTCATATGTAGTGATGATGGATGGAGTTATGTGTAGTGATGATGGATGATATTATATGTAGTGATGATGGTTGGTGTTAAATGTAGTGATGTTGGATGGTGTTATATGTCGTGATGGATGGTTCTATATGTAGTGATGGTGGATGGTGTTATATGTAGTGATGATGGATCGTGTTATATGTAGTGATGATGGATAGTGTTATATGTAGTGATGATGATGGATGGTGTTATAAGTAGTGATGATGGATGTTGTTATATGTAGTGATGAAGGATGGTGTTAGTGAAGATTGTGAAGTGAGATGTAGTGAAGATTGTGAAGTGAGGTGTAGTGAAGATTGTGAAGTGAGATGTAGTGAAGATTGTGAAGTGAGATGTGGTGAAGATTGTGAAGTGAGATGTAGTGAAGATTGTGAAGTGAGATGTAGTGAAGATTGTGAAGTGAGATGTAGTGAAGATTGTGAAGTGAGGTGTAGTGAAGATTGTGAAGTGAGATGTAGTGAAGATTGTGAAGTGGGATGTAGTGAAGATTGTGAAATGAGATGTAGTGAAGATTGTGAAGTGAGATGTAGTGAAGATTGTGAAGTGAGATGTAGTGAAGATTGTGAATTGAGATGTAGTGAAGATTATGAAGTGAGATGTCGTGAAGATTGTGAAGTGAGATGTAGTGAAGATTGTGAAGTGAGATGTAGTGAAGATTGTGAAGTGAGATGTAGTGAAGATTGTGAAGTGAGGTGTAGTGAAGATTGTGAAGTGAGATGTAGTGAAGATTGTGAAGTGAGGTGTAGTGAAGATTGTGAAGTGAGATGTAGGGAAGATTGTGAAGTGAGATGTAGTGAAGATTGTGAAGTGAGATGTAGTGAAGATTGTGAAGTGAGATGTGGTGAAGATTGTGAAGTGAGATGTAGTGAAGATTGTGAAGTGAGATGTAGTGAAGATTGTGAAGTGAGATGTAGTGAAGATTGTGAAGTGAGATGTAGTGAAGATTTTGAAGTGAGATGTACTGAAGATTGTGAAGTGAGATGTAGTGAAGATTGTGAAGTGAGATGTAGTGAAGATTGTGAAGTGAGATGTAGTGAAGATTGTGAAGTGAGATGTAGTGAAGATTGTGAAGTGAGATGTGGTGAAGATTGTGAAGTGAGATGGAGTGAAGATTGTGAAGTGAGATATAGTGAAGATTGTGAAGTAAGAAGTGGTAAAGATTGTGAAGTAAGATGTGGTAAAGATTGTGAAGTGAGATGTAGTGAAGATTGTGAAGTGAGATGTGGTGAAGATTATGAAGTGAGATGTAGTGAAGATTATGAAGTGAGATGTAGTGAAGATTGTGAAGTAAGAAGTGGTAAAGATTGTGAAGTAAGATGTGATAAAGATTGTGAAGTGAGATGTAGTGAAGATTGTGAAGTGAGATGTAGTGAAGATTGTGAAGTGAGATGTAGTGAAGATTGTGAAGTGAGATGTAGCGAAGATTGTGAAGTGAGATGTAGTGAAGATTGTGGAGTGAGATGTAGTGAAGATTGTGAAGTGAGATGTAGTGAAGATTGTGAAGTAAGATTATAAAGTAATCTGTAGTAATTGAGGTTAAACGAACGCTGGTTATTCTGTAGTGTATCCGTGTCTTGTTAACGTGGAACCAACATGGCGGTGGTTCTCAATATAGATACGTTATTTTGCCGGGAATTTCTGTCAAAACGAAATATGAATCAACCATATTTAGCCTAAATTAACCTAGCGGCTTTATTATATATTCTAAGGTGTTTAAGTTGGATGGATCAGATCAGGTTAGGTAAAGTCAGGTTGGGTTAGGTTAGGTTAGTTTTGTTAATTTTGCCAGTTAGAGGCTAGTTTATTGTGCCCCCCATACTCATCCTGTGAGCGGTAGTGCAAAGAGATTACAAAGTGGTGTTAGATGAGGTAGGTGGTTAAGTTAAGTTTCAATAGGTTAGGTTAGATTACGTCAGGTTGGATTAAGTTAAGTTAGGTTAGGTAGGTAATAAGTAGATAGGTTACGGTCGGTAGGTGGGAAAGTTAGGTTTGATTAGGTTAGCTTATGTCAGACGGGGAGGTTAGGTTCGATTATGTCAGGTTTGGTTCGATTATGTCAGGTTTGGTTAGATTACGTCAGGTTAGGTTAGATTATGTCAGGTTAGGTTAGATTATGTCAGGTTAGGTTAGATTATGTCAGGTTAGGTTAGATTATGTCAGGTTAGGCTAGATTATGTCAGGTTAGGTTAGATTATTGCAGGTTAGGTTAGATTACGTCAGGTTAAGTTAGATTACGTCAGGTTAGGTTAGATTATGTCAGGTTAGGTTAGATTATATCAGGTTAGGTTAGATAATGTCAGGTTAGGTTAGATTATGTCAGGTTTGGTTAGATTATGTCAGGTTAGGTAAGTAGGTGGAGGTGGGTAAAAAAGGTTAGGTTAGGTCGGCAGGTTTTAGTGTAGGAGCTTAAGTAATCCCGTAAAAATTTCATGTTAATTTTGGACACCATACATCGTAATAATCCTTATAAACTATGTTAAGGAACTGTGGTGTAATTTTTTCTGAACGGTTTATTATAAGTTTTATGCCATTAAAGAAGTTTTATCAAAGAGCAGCGTAATGAACCACAGACGTATTACCATTAACTCCTAAGTAACTTAAAACATGACTAATAACCTATGAACATGTAGTATTATATCATTACAATTTAACGTAATATATTATGAATGCTGTTATAATATCTTAAGTGTGTTACAAACATGGCTGCTCATATATGCCATCCTGTCTCTGGCAAAGAAGAGATTGCAGAAAGTAAAATTAATTGCTAAAGACAAATACTGGAAATTAAACATATACTTATTACCATTATCTGAAAAGCTTAGAACCACCGTTTTATATTTATTAAAAGTTTGTAGTGTTATACATCATGTGTATACAAGTCACAAGTTATTATTTACGACATTGTTTCAGTCCTCGTCATCAGAGTCTTCTGTGTACAACAGATTCCTTCACCTTGTTTAGGCATTTCTCATCATCTGCTTGACAGTTACACATCTCGGTGCATGTCATGCTATTCTTTCTGATTCTTTCTGTATGAACATGACAATGATCCACATTTCCTGACGCCACATCCACATTTAACAAGTTCTGTGATTGCTTCTGGAGCTGGTGGTTGGTCTGATATTATTAGTATGAAACAGTCATTGTCAATCTTCCAGCCATGCTCTAATTGTGAAAGCATTTCACTGTCTGCATCACAAGACCACAGAAGAGCTTGATACCTTCCTCTCAATATATGATACTTTAGAGTTGCTGCAGTCGCTGGTAGTTCTCCAGCTTCTTCCTGCGTTATCTTGAAGAGATGCCATCTAAGTTTTGACAGTTTAGTGAAAGTCATTCGTGGACAGTAGAGCTTAAATACAAATTCCTCTAGACCAATATACTGTACATGTCTGCTGGAGGGCATTTGGTCTACTCAGCATCTTGAATGCATCTAGGACTCTTGTGTTAGATTTCATCAAAGTGCTCCAACATGCTTTCTTTCCTTTGCCAACAAATTTTCCAATGCAGTCAGATCCTGTGAAGGCATGGAAACCTGTAAGGCTCTCTGCCCAATGTGTCGTCGCTCACCAGTTCCTGTTATCATACTTGTATTTTCTCCAAGTTGAGGCTGCTTTAATATGCCAAACACATCAGTGTCTGGTGACTTGATATGTACAGTGCTGCCCTTCTGTGATGCATATACTGTATGTCCTGCTTAAGTTCTATAACTTGTGATAGCAATTTGATGGTTGAAGTCTTATTTGCTGCTTTCCACGACAGTAGATTAACGTTGGACAGCTTTTCCCAGATGCTCAATGGACCAACAATACGTTCCTTGACAAAAGTTTCATAATTTTGTCTTCCAACTTCATATGCACATAGATTGTCATATTTGGCATTTTCTGGCATTACAGCTCCAGTTACCAAGTTTATAAGAGCATCATTTTCCTGGGATTACAGTCACCAATAACATTGTGTAGCTTCTGTACATCAGCATATTGACAGCTGACAATAGCTGTAGAGAGCTCATGGTGTTCTGTTCTTTTGTAATCTTTATGAGTTTGATATTTTATGTAATGAACTTAATTTGAAAACCCAAATGGTAGTATATGATCTTTTATCACCTTAGGCACTCTGTGCGTCATGCCTCTCAAGTGATTTTTTTCCTCTCTTACTTCTCTGGACAAATACGACCTTTATCCCATCAGAAAAAAATATCACCATATATTTTCTTAATCTACAGGTGCCAAGGTTTAAAATGACGGATGGTGTTAAAAATTAACCTGAAATTTTTACGTGACCACATATTGTCTTGTTGGGTTTCTGAGAGAACTTCACGGCTAAATAGCGCCTCTGTATTGATAGCCGGTACATGTCGTAATATCCACCGCTCATAGTTAAATCTTTATGTCCGTTTATTTTGTCCTAATTTAAGTATCAAAGAGTGTTTTCATTTTTAAGTATCTTAAGTATCTTTTTTCCTCACTCTTAAGTATCTAAGTATGATATTTTTTCATTTTTAAGTAACTAACCATATTTTTGTTTTCATTATAAAATGTGATTGATATAGACAACAGAAGTAAATATCAGCTGGAGGTCGTAAACGAAGCTGATGTGAAGTATTTTGACTAGCTGTTCCCACGAACTAACTGCTTCACTGGTTTATACCGAAGAAATAAAACTGTCAACGAACCATCCGATTCAAATGTGTCTTAGGCGATACAGGGTGTTTATGCGTCACTCTGATACCAAGAATGACTTTGTGTACTGTGGTGAAGCTGAGGGTAGGATAGGGTTGGGTTGGGTTGGGATGGGTTAGGATTACGTATGTGTGGGTATATTCTGTCGCATTTTATAGGTATCTTGCGTCTTTCTCTTTATTCCTTCTTTATCATGAGTATCTGTGCCTATTAATACACCACCTCGCAGGATAGTGGAAGAGGAATGGATAGTAACGAGATAATATTCTTCTAACATATACCTTAGCTTGATTACAGGTAACACCAGGTAGAAGTTACATGACTCTTAAGAGTTTTCCTCGACTTGGCTGATTCAACTGTAAGACTTGTTGTATTTATCCTTATTAAAATCCTCCACCTGTAAGACCCTCCACTTGTAAGACCCTCCACCTGTAAGACCCTCCACTTGTAAGACCCTCCACCTGTAAGACCATCCACTTGTAAGACCCTCCACCTGTAAGACCCTCCACTTGTAAGACTCTCCACTTGTAAAACCCTCCACTTGTAAGACTCTCCACTTGTAAAACCCTTTAGGGATTTGAAATACCTTCTCGTCTTGGCTCCACTAGTACTGTACACACCCTCTCTAGCCTTAGTTTACAGTAATGTTGAAGTATATAGTGAAGACTCACAGCTCAATGGTTAGAAAAACAAAAGATGCTTGTTATATTTATTTATTTATTTATTTATTTATTTATAGTTTATTTTAGAATCCCCGAAAGTTAGAACAAAATAGCTGACGGGACTCACAAGCGGGCGGTGTTTACAGTATGGACCAAGAATAAAAAATAAATGAAAAATAAAATAAATAAATCGTAAATTGGTGCATTGTTTCTCCAGGGGTAATTATAGAAGTACAAATGTTCTCCAGCAGTGGGTAACGATCATAGTCACGTATAGAGCTTCCGACGCAGGTAGATTGATATAGATGCATTACCTTGAGTTAGTGGGTTACAGGGGCTTCTTACACGATAATATTAAAGGTGTTTTTTCCTTCTGTTTGTGGCACTTGAGGTGTTTAGGTTAGGCTTAATTAAAATGGTTTAGTTATAATAGTTATATTACGATAAGTTAAGTTGAATTTAGAACTTTTTATTTGCATATATCGTGTTTTAGAAGGATTTGTTAGCTAATAAGTTTAATTTGGATAAGTTTAGTTTAATTTAGATCATTTGATTTTACAAGGTCGTATTATAATGACTGGGAACCATATAGAAACCTGTTAGAGAAGTAAATATTTCTACGGCAGTGAATGAGTAAGTCAACAAGTGGTGTATAGAGCTGCTGACGCAACTTAAAAGGTATACACTGTACATTATATGTTATCAGAGCTTTCCTGTTGTACGTAACCGCCTCCGTCAAAGTGTCTTAGTGGCTCATGTGAAGATTAGCCTCTAGTTTATTTAACCTCAAGATTAACTACACTGGCACTGCCTGACCTGACCTGACCTGACCTGACCTGACCTGACCTGACCTACCCTACCCTACCCTACCCTACCCTAACCTAACTTAATCTAACCTAACTTAATTTCCCAGGTAGCGTTAGGTTAATCATTAGTTGAAATAAGCTGGGAGGGTTAATCTTCAGGTAATCTATCTTAATTAACAATTTTGGTCAGGTGAGGTCTTCCTTACCTTACTCGAGAGCAGGAGGAGGAGGACTTGCTAACGTCTACAGATCATCGTCAACCAAGGCAGATATTGAATACCTTTTGTTTACCTTCGTGGCTTAAGAACACATCTTTACACCATAAGACTATTCGCCTCAATACAATAATACAGTAATTGATTATTGTATTCTAATAAAATTTACCGTGTATCTTGTGAACCAGATTTATTGTTTGACCTTAGTGAATGAGAAACTGGTTGAGGTGTATTGTGGTAAACATCCTTAAGAGCAGCTCTGTGTGTTCTTACGACCTCAAAGTAACACAAAAGGTAGCCAATATCTACCCTTGGTCAGTCACTTTATGTAGATGTCAATTGTGTCATTTTTCTAGACTTAGCGCCCCCTGGAGGAGAAAGTAAATACAATGTTGATTTATTTTGGTCACAACACACGCTAGTAGATTATTTTTTCCTATTTAACTAAATAATTAACACCATGTAGCTAACTAATTATATGACTCAAAGATGGTAACCAATATGGCGTCGATATTGTTCACATACTCTATGATAAATAGATGTATTGTCTGTTTAATTTTAGGGAAGAATTTAATTTATAAACTCTTGAGAATCTGGATACAGGAGTTTTGTCTTTGCGTGTGTGTGTGTGTGTGTGTGTGTGTGGTGATGATGATGACGGATACTTTCCTCTGCAGTGAAAAAAATATCTTGACATTGCAAAGTTTAACTGTAAGCCGAAGGAACGTTTGTAATGTGACTTATTATGTGAAATTGTAACTTGAAATTCTTTGTGAAAAATATTTCCCTATAAAGTTTGGCAGTAAATGAAGTATTACATCAAGGTGTAACTTGTAGTTCCTTGTGGAGTAATTACCTATGTGGACGATACAGCTACTCCAGGGTGTAAGACCTAGAGTAGAAAGTCTTAAGACCTTACCTGAGGTTGAAAGACTCTTATAGTGGAACGTCTTAGGTATTGAAACTGTAATTACAGTAAATAAAATATAATCTACCTAAACATTCCTTCACCTTGCGACAACTAATGATACAGGTGGTGTAATAGCTCTTTAAAATTCCTCCGTTTGATATGATAATGACCACACATGAACTTATAATGTGCAATATCTTGATAACACATTAGCTGCAACATTACACATAGTCTAGTGTATGTGTAGTGAGGGACATCTACCTAAATGAGTTACAGAATGTGGAGTTGAGGCAAAAAAATGTTGGGACATGTTTGAGATCATCAGTTGAGCCAAACGTTTATACTCAATATTGTTTAATGGTATTTTAGAGCGACCGAAAAATGTAAACAAAATGGCCGGCTAGGCTCGGGGGATCCACGAGTCCTCTTATGAAGGATCGACAATAAATGAAAACAAATCAGATTAATTTAAACACATTTCCAAGAGTATTAGATCCTGTAAAGAGAGAAAATTAATACTTGATATTTGTAGAAGCTTTTTTTTTCGTCCGTTTTCGTCTTGGTTAAAACAATTGTGGTGGTGTTACCTGTTCCAAACGGTAGACATCAAGGAAATGGATCAAGACCTTAATACTCAAAGGTACACATGATGATTTGTTCCCAAGTCCGAGGATTTACTTCACAAAACAGATTAACTTTAGGACACAATGATGGCGAACTAAATAACATCAACATTGCGTACAGTACATATCTTGCTTTGACTCTTAACTCTTGTAATTTTTCGTAATGTTAGTGAATGAATTTGAGATTCTGGGCATATTTTCTTGTTTTTCTTTCTAATCAAGTGTAAAGGAAGATGTACTGTTCATTGATGGATTTGGTGATGTCTTAATAGTGTATTAGTGTGTTAATATTACACAGGTTTGGTATAGTGGTGACGGTAATGTAGTGTAGTAAGATTTTAACACATGGAGGTGAATTTGTCTTTTATGTTGAGGATTTGTTAAAGGGAAGATCTGATGGACGGGGATAATTGTCTGGTTGTGATGGACACGGGTCACCTAACCTAACCCAATCTAACCTAACCCAACCTAACCCAACCTAACCCAACCCAACCTAACCTAACCCCTATATATGTGTGAGATAAGGTTCTGATTCAAGAACAAGATGCACAAGTTCGAATCCAAATTGAGCTGTAGGGTTTGTTGACTAATTCGGGGCTTCACATTCATAAAACTCTCAAATGGGATACGACTAAACCCGAAGCCCCATCTTCCGTCGGTCGGTCGTCGGTGTCAGGTCAAAGGTCAGTTTGTAGTTCACCTCTTGTGATATGTGTCATTTATCGAAACGAAACATGAGGTTAACTTGAAAACAAAACCTCGAAGCAACACGTATAAACAGGGAAGAGTTTTCATCGGATTTTACGTCATGAAATTTTCCATCTAGAGAGAGAGAGAGAGAGAGAGATTGATTGATTGATTGATTGATTGATTGATTGGTTGATTGATTGATTGATTCCGATGCTGAAATTAACACTAAAATTTTATACTGTAATTGAGATAAATGCAGGTAAGGTTGGCGTATGAAATTAATTATTGAAGAACGATCACAGAAATGTTTTACCTGTTTCCTGTGATGGGGCGTGGATAGTAGGTTTGTTTGTGGGTGTGGGGCGTGGATAGTAGGTTTGTTTGTGGGTGTGGGGCGTGGATAGTCGGTTTGTTTGTGGGTGTGGGGCGTGGATAGTAGGTTTGTTTGTGGGTGTAGGGCGTGGATAGTAGGTTTGTTTGTGGGTGTAGGGCGTGGATAGTAGGTTTGTTTGTGGGTGTAGGGCGTGGATAGTAGGTATGTTTGTGGGTGTAGGGCATGGGTAGTAGGTTTGTTTGTGGGTGTAGGGCGTGGATAGTAGGTTTGTTTGTGGGTGTAGGGCGTGGATAGTAGGTTTGTTTGTTGGTGTAGGGAGTGGATAGTTGGTTTGTTTGTGGGTGTAGGGCGTGGATAGAAGGTTTGTTTGTGGGTGTGGGGCGTGTATAGTAGGTTTGTTTGTGGGTGTGAGGCATGGATGGTAGGTTTGTTTGTGGGTGTAGGGAGTGGATAGTAGGTTTGTTTGTTGGTGTAGGGAGTGGATAGTTGGTTTGTTTGTGGGTGTAGGGCGTGGATAGTAGGTTTGTTTGTGGGTGTAGGGCGTGGATAGTAGGTTTGTTTGTGGGTGTGGGGCGTGGATAGTAGGTTTGTTTGTGGGTGTGGGGCGTGGATAGTGGGTTTGTTTGTGGGTGTGGGGCGTGGATAGTAGGTGTGTTTGTGGGTGTAGAGCGTGGATAGTAGGTATGTTTGTGGGTGTAGAGCGTGGATAGTAGGCATGTTTGTGGGTGTAGGGCGTGGATAATAGATATGTTTGTGGGTGTAGGGAGTGGATAGTAGGTTTGTTTGTGGGTGTTTGGGAGTGGATAGTAGGTATGTTTGTGGGTGTAGATACATACATTGTTAAGAGGAATAAATCAAAATGGGAAGAAGATTAAGATAAATAAACTGATGATTAATGGTACAGGTGAGTTAATAAAATAGATATAAATAGATAAATACAGTAGATAGATAGATAGACAGATAGATAGATAGATAGATACAGTAGATAGATAGATAGATGTATGATTTTGTATACCGCAAGAGTAACTAAATATTCCTGTACCTGTATTTTCTTTCAGTTACAAAATACACAGGATTATAAATATGAGTATGCACATTGCACATCAGGTGTTACAGTCAGTGGTAATATTTTGTAATACTCTTAAGTGATGAGGTAACAGAGGAAATAGACGGATACTAACGGAGAGTTTTGTAGAATTAGACAGACATTCAGACAGTAAAACTTCTTCCGACAATACAAATTTTGACGGTGGAATTTATACACGAGAGTGTATGGATAATTATCATGAGCTGAATTATGACATCTACGTCTGATAATCCGTTGTTTAGAATGGATTATTATTATTTTTGTTGAGTTATTTAACAGTTTGAGAAAAGGTTTATTATGGTACTATGTCCTATTATCACACAAGGTCATAAGTGAAGTAAAATAACCAATTATACTGTATTATTTTAGACAATATTCCCTGGACATGCTGGATAATATACCATCTACTTAAGGAGGTGATGTAGGTAAGGTAGATTGATATTTTAACATTAATTTACTCAGTTTTTCTTAGTATCTGACTTTTTTTTTTTAGTTTTTTATTCTGACAATTTATAATGCAAGCAGCGTTCACATGTTGTCAACCGCCCTCAAGTGTACAAGGAGTTTGGAGTGTAACTGTACCATCAATAAGTGGCTGTAACTGCACGGTCAATAAGTGGCTGTAACTGTACCATCAATAAGTGGCTGTAACTGTACCGTCAATAAGTGGCTCTGTATTCTGAACACGGGGGATCTCAAAGTATAACCTACGAGTATAACTGTGGTGAAAGAACTGCTTCCCCGCATTATGTTGAGGAAGATTCGTATACAAACTTTTTTCCGTGACTTCGTAATAAAAAAAATCATAGGGAAAATATATTGAATTTATTTTTAATGTTTATTTATTTATTGTTGTCGTTGGTGTGTTTTTTTTTTTTACCGGGATGTGTGTTATGATGTTTGACTTAATTATATTCACGAAAATGGAGTCAAGACAAATGTTGGACACGTTGATGTGAAGTAACACAGTAAATGATGTTGTTTGTGTTGCTGTGTTATTTATTTATTGTTTCTTATTCTTTTCTGTTTATTTTGTTTTATTTAGTTTTATTGTAGTAATTGTTATTCTTTTTTTTATTCTTACTTATTTTCATTTTACTGTTTATTCGTTTTCTTATTTTCATTTTATTGTTCAATAATTTTCCATTCATTCTTATTTATTTATCGCGTTGGTGTATTTCATTTATTTGCTATTCTCTTAGGTATTTTACATTTGCATTAATTAATCTTCAAATCATTGGTTGCTATTTTTATCATACTAGTTTAATGTTCACCTCAGCAGTCAACTGGCTTATGTCTAAACAATGTCTACCACTGTTTTAGCCAGACTTAGTTATGAGACTTGTAATTCAGTATCCATTACGTACCGTTTATCAGTGTAATTTGTGGTAATGGACTGCCCAATGTAATTATATATATTGTCTTACTGAAAAAAATGCGGTGTAACCAAGATTAAGTTTTATAGAGTTTGTATTTAAGGATTATTCTCCTATACTTCTTTTAGATTCTGAATATATTTTTGTTTTATTATTTCAGTGTATTGTAATGTGTAGTTAGTTACACTATAGATATATAATAATTGCTTTAAGTTTGGTTGGGAGTGTGGAAGGTGTTGTGGTGTGTGATGTACAGGTGTGTACAGGTGGTGGTTACACCTGACTTCGAGGCAGGTGTGTATAGGTGCCAGATACACCTATGGTTACAACACAGGTGTATCCGGCAGCAGTAGTAACAAAGGGGCTATATGGGCTCCGGCGGCCATGTCGTGACACCGGCCGGCAGAATCCCCCGGTGAAAAGGGGAAACAAGATGGCCGTCCCCCATTCAATATGTAAACAACTCGACCTGAAATGTTGTTTATTGGACATTTTTCTCATTAGGGAGTCGAACCCTTGTTTTGAGTTGGTGTTCAACTACCGTGGCTGACGGCCATCACCTGTGATTCAACTGGTAGAATTAAGTGTAATAATAATAATAATAATAATAATAATAATAATAATAATAATAATAATAATAATAATAATAATAATTAACGGTTTATTGAAAGAGCTTGGCAGCCAGAAGGCTGAAAATATACAGTTACATATTTGGGGAATGGGTTTCGAATTACAAATAATATACAAGTAACATAAGTGATACAAATAAGATATATAATAACTAGATGGGAAAAGCTCAAACTACAGTGCATTTCAACATAGTGACAGTGCAAGAAGTAGTATTTACTGGGAGTGAATACACTGGTTTATTACAAGTTATTGATAATTTTACAATGGTTGGGACTGGGCTGTTCTTATAGCGATCAGTTCGTGCACTTATGGGCTGGATGCGGTTGTGGTGTCAAACAGCAATTCTCGGGCTAGGGATCTCAGGTGGTAGTAGGAGCCGGTGTCGAGGATGGTGTAGAATCTTCTTAGCAAATTTGCAGATGTGGTCGTGGTGATGGTCAGTGAGAGTCGAAAGGGTCAGTGTGTTGAGCGCTTCTTGATATGTGGAGTAGGAAGGGGAGAGAATAATCTTGCATGCCCTTTTTTGCACTTTTACTAGGTGGGCATCTTATCAAATGAACCCCTGTCCTAATGGGCCCTAGTCCTAATGGGCCCCAGTCCTATTGGGTCCCAGTTTTAATGGGCCCCAATTCTAATTGGTCACATTTCCAATGGTTCTCAGTCCTAATGAGCCTCAGTCCAAAGATTCCACAGGCCTAATGGTTCCAGTCTTAATAGACCTCAGTCTTAATGAGTCCCAATCCTGATGGCTCTCAATACTAATGGGCCTCAGTCCTAATAGTTTAAGGTTGGGACCCATTAAGACTGGCTTCTATTTACCTTACAAGCACTGTGTTCTACCGTGTCATCCCGTGTGTGTGTGATTTCCCGTGTCAGGTGGTATAATACGCAGGTGAGTGGCTGCCAGGTAGGGTGGGTGAGGGTGGGCACCTTGATGCAGGGGAAGGTGAGTTCCTGATGCTGATTCACACCAGTGTCATGATGAGGTAATCTTATCACCTTATTAGTGTACGATGAGTGGGTGGGCGTGGTGTGGAGGGGAGGGGGCGCGTAAGGGGTAGGCAGCAAGGGGCGTGGTGTATGGTGGGGGGAGGGTAAGGGGCGTGTAGGGGTAGCTAAGTGGGCGTGTTGAGTTGGGCAAGAGGGAGGCGTGGTGGGTGTAGGGGCGTGTATAGGAGGCGGGAAGTTGTGATGGCGCGCGCCACTAATCACTCTGACCTTACTGAACACAACCCATTATACAGCATAATTAGTGTTGCTTCCATCAGCCTCACACAGTCAAACACACTATTTACACTTTCTCTTCACATATATTCTATTTTATTCGTTTCAAGTGGGACTCGAATTTCAGCCTTGGAGTCGAAGAGGAATTTTTTTAGGAGAAGTTGAAAAGAAATCGTGTTTAGTTGAAGACGAATGTGTTCTTATATATAAGTGAAGGAATTAACCAGACGTATTTGATTGTTTGGGAGTCTCTATCTCTCACACTCGAGTCCAAGATGTCCCCCTTGAGGACGGTGTTCGTGTAGCGTCGTCAAACTCGCTCTTGGTTTTTATTCAGCAGGAAGAGCTACACCCGCCACCTGGTGTTGGCCGTGTCTGGTGACCATCATATTAACAAGGCCGCTCTCTCGTGCCTTGTCCACACGCCACCCCCCACCTCCATATTGTACCGTTTTGTCCTTTATTAACGGTGGTGTTACTACAGGCAGCGTGGTGTGGGGGGAGGGCCGCTGCTTCACATTGTCCAGTCTTTGACGTGTAACACAAAACGTGAGATGTTGTGGTCCTTCACTACCTCACAACACACACACATCTCCTAGTTACCACATGCTGTTGTTATTAAAGCTCCACCAATGAGTACGCGTCGCTGTCTCGTCCTTTGCTCCGCCGACCATTACAGTGTGTAGCTGTAGGACTCGCCGCCGTGTTTGTTTCATGTAGCGACACTAAACTCCCGGAAATTTGTAGGTGTGAGGCTGGAGCGTTTGAGCTGTTGTTGTCGTCACCTTGTTGATGTTTTGTAGGTCCGTGTTGGCTGAGGATTGTTGTTAGTGTTTCTTAAGGCATTAATAAACTAGTCATGAGGTTCTATAGGAATTATATCCTGCTGTTCTTTTTGTTCTTGTTCTTTTTATTGTTGTTGTTGTTCTTCAGTTGCATAATTCGAGTTGTGATTATCAGTAGAAGTTTGACGGGCTGGATTCTCTTATTGTTTCTTTAATTCATAAACAAGAACCGTAAACACAAGAGCAAAACAAAGACATAACCAATGAACTAAAAACAAATATATTGAAGGTTTAAATTTCTGGGATAGATTTAAATAGATCTTGGGTTTATTTTCTCGTTCTTGGAGGTCAGGCCAGGTCAGGTCAGGTCAGGTCATGTCATGTTAGGTGTACCGAAGACGCTAGCAGAGGTGGTCAGATGCCTTGGGAATATTGCAGAGTAATTGAGGTCAGGTCAGGTGGCCTCGATACCTGCTTCAAGGTGAAAAATAATGGGTTTCTTGATTGGATCTGGTTAAGTCAGGTCAGGTAAAGTCAGATACAGAGGCTGGGTGTATGACTGTGGGTTGGTGGGTGTATGACTGTGGGTTGATGGGTGTATGACTGTGGGTTGGTGGGTGTATGACTGTGGGTTGGTGGGTGTATGACTGTGGGTTGATGGGTGTATGACTGTGGGTTGATGGATGTATGACTGTGGGTTGATGGGTGTATGACTGTGGGTTGGTGGGTGTATGACTGTGGGTTGGTGGGTGTATGACTGTGGGTTGATGGGTGTATGACTGTGGGTTGGTGGGTGTATGACTGTGGGTTGATGGGTGTATGACTGTGGGTTGGTGGGTGTATGACTGTGGGTTGATGGGTGTATGACTGTAGGTTGGTGGGTGCATGACTGTGGGTTGGTGGGTGTATGACTGTAGGTTGATGGGTGTATGACTGTGGGTTGGTGGGTGTATGACTGTGGGTTGGTGGGTGTATGACTGTGGGTTGGTGGGTGTATGACTGTGGGTTGATGGGTGTATGACAGTGGTGACAAGGATTATTTGAGCTTGACAAAATTTAGATAGATAGAAGCGTGGTTTAGTCTTGTTCAGTTTAGTTTAAATTGTGTTTAGGTTAGGTTGGGTCATGTCAGGTACAGAGTTTGACCAGGGTCAGGTGGGGTTAGGTGCAGAGGCTGGCCAGGGTCAGGCACAGAGGCTGGCCAGGGTAGGGACAGGTAGGGAGGCTGGCCAGGGTAGGATCAGGTAGGGAGGCTGGCCAGTGTAGGATCAGGTAGGGAGGCTGGCCAGGGTAGGGGCAGGCAGGGAGAGCCCGGGGGTAGCGGTAATGAGGGGAGGGGAGCCGGGGTCATATTGATCATGAGGGCGAGGCAAGGCGCGCCGCCATCGCTGTCCCACGCCACCCTCCCCCTGCCCACCACGCCCCCTCCTGCCCGCTCCCGACACCACGCCCCCTTCTGCCTACTACCACGCCACGCCTCCTCCTGTCTACTACTACAACACCACGCCCCCTTCTGCCTACTACCACGCCACGCCTCCTTCTGCCTACTACCACGCCACGCCTCCTCCTGCCTACTACAACACCACGCCTCCTTCTGCCTACTAATACGCCACGACTCCTCCTGCCTACTACAACACCACGCCTCCTCCTGTCTACTACAACACCACGCCTCCTCACCTACTACTTTCCTCTCAGACATCTTGCCCTCTAATGCCCACTCTCCTTTTGACACTCCCCCTCCCCTCCTTCTGTGACGCAACCCTCCCCCTTCCAGAACACATCTCTCCCTCTTTCCCTCCCATGATAATCCCCTCCCTTTCTCCCTTACAGGATACAATCGCTCCCTTCCCCCTCTCCCCTCCCCTCTCTTTTCCCCCACCACAATCCTTTTCAGCGTAATAAATTGGGGAAATCCTACCAGCTTCAGTTCCTTCACGTTTTAATTCCCTAGACTCTGATTCTCAAAGGCCCTCCCGCCGAAATATCCTCCCCTCTTAAGTGAAGAATTTAGGATGCGTCTATTTGGTCCTCTACAGCATACTACAGAAGGATGGCGGTCAAAATGGCGTCGAAACTACACCGAGACTTATTTTTAATGACTTGGATGTGTGTTTTATTTATTTATTTTTCCTCCTAAGTTACGAGGGAAAAAAATTGATGGACGATTGTTTGAGGATTTTGGTGTTTTATGGTGGAATTTTTTTTTTGTTCATCAGTTGGTGGATATATAATTCAACCGGTCGAGTTATTACTTAAGACACGGTGCATTGTAACTCACCTTCACCTGTCCCCACGGTAGCCACTAATCACCCTCCGCCCGCTACACCTGAACGGCCAGCCATCCACTTACTGCCAATGTTATCAAAGATTTGTACTCCGAAAAAATTTCCTCTCGATCGTCTGTTTATGGTAAGAACGACGGTGCCATCTTACTGTGAGAGTGTCACCTGTTGTCTTACGATCGCTGAGGTGAGGCACTGTAATGCTGCCTCAAGCTTCCAGTTGGAAATTTGTCTTACGAGAGTTACTGAATCCAGCTCTATTGGTTTAAAATAACTTAGGTTAGAATGAGTTTGTGATTAGTGTAGTGTGTGTAAAGTTCCATTAGGTTGACCTCGCTGATCTCCCGGGCCGTATTGGCAGTCTAATCTGAATTCAGGGTTCGACCCCCACTAGTAGACGGTCCAGGTGGGATATTTCAGGATGAGTTGTTGACATGTAGGATGGGGGGGGGCCGCCATCTTGTTTACCTTTTGCTGGGAGATTCTGACGGCCGGTGTCACGACATGGCCGCCTAAGCCTACCAACACTGTGTTACGTGGCCCTGGGTGTGTTGAGTATATGTGGAGGGTGTTTAGCGGAGGTATTGATGTGTACTCCACCAATGTGTGTTATACCTGTTTCAACTACACTGCTTAGAAATACACCCCCTACACCTGTCACACCCCCTACACCTGTCACACCCCCTACACCTGTCACACCCC
>NW_024735727.1:0-15639 GCF_018991925.1 Homarus americanus | reverse complement strand
TATATGGATCCTCGTGTTTCGAAGCCGAATTTGGTAAAAGGTTGCTCTGATCACCTAAGCGGCACAGGTGGTCCTCATTAGAGGTTTACGGTGCTTTAAGCTTGTTGAACAGGCTTTGTGTGAAATATAGCAGAGTCTCGGACTGCTTTTATTGTTCCTGGTGGCCCAGAGGTAGCGTCCCCCGGTCACAATTATAAGATCGTGGGTTCGAATCCTGGTGGGGTGAGGTGTTGATTATATGAAGAAGTCCGCGTGCTTTATTGGGCTAATGAAATATATGGATCCTCGTGTTTCCAAGCCGGATTTGGTAAAACGTTGCTCTGATCACCTATGCGGTACGGTGGTCCCCATTAGAGGTTCATGGCGCCATAAGGTCGTTGAACAGCCTTTGTTTGAAATATAGTAAAGTCTAGGACTGCTTTTATTGTCCTGGTGGCCCAGAGGTAGCGTTCGCCGGTCACAATTATAAGATCGTGGGTTCAAATCCTGGTGGGGTGAGGTGTTGATTATATGTAGAAGTCCGCGTGCTTTATTGAGCAAATGAAATATATATGGATCCTCGAGTTTCCAAGCCGGATTTGGTAAAACTTTGCTCTGATCACCTAAGCGGCACGGGTGGTCCCCTATAGTGGTTTACGGCGCCATAAGCTCGCTGAACAGGCTTTGTGTGAAGTATAACAGAGTCTAGGACTGCTTATAGTGTCCTGGTGGCCCATAAGTAGCGTTCCCCGTCACAATTATAAGATCGTGGGTTCAAATCCTGGTGGGGTGAGGTGTTGATTATATGTAGAAGTCCGCCTGCTTTATTGGGCTAATGAAATATATATGGATCCTAGTGTTTCGAAGCCACATTTGGTAAAACGTTGCTCTGGTCACCTAAGCAGCACGGGTGGTCCCCTATAGTGGTTCACAGCGCCATAAGCTCGTTGAACAGGCTTTGTGTGAAATATAACAGAGTCTAGGACTGCTTATAGTGTCCTGGTGGCCCATAGGTAGCGTTCCTCAGTCACAATTATAAGATCGTGGGTTTGAATCCTAGTGGGGTGAGGTGTTGATTATATGTAGAAGTCCGCGTGCTTTATTGGGCTAATAAAATATATATGGATCCTCGTGTTTCATAGCCGGATTTGGTAAAACGTTGCTCTGATCACCTAAGCGGCACGGGTGGTCCCCATTAGAGGTTCACGGTGCCATAAGCCCGTTGAACAGGCTTTGTGTGAAATATAGCAGAGTCTAGGAATGCTTTTTTTGTCCTGGTGGCCCAGAGGTAGCGTCCCCCGGTCACAATTATAAGATCGTGGGTTCAAATCCTGGTGGGGTGAGTTGTTGATTATATGTAGAAGTCCGCGTGCTTTATTGGGCTAATGAAATATATATGGATCCTCGTGTTTCGAAGCCGCATTCGGTAAAACGATGCTCTGATCACCTAAGCGGCACGGGTGGTCCCTATTAGAGGTTCCCGGCGCCATAAGCTCGTTGAACAGGCTTTGTGTGAAATATAGCAGAGTCTAGGACTGCTTTTATTGTCCTAGTGGCCCAGAGGTAGCGTTCCCCGGTAACAATTATAAGATAGTGGGTTCAAATCCTGATGGGGTGAGGTGTTGATTATATGTAGAAGTAAGCGTGCTTTATTGGGCTAATGAAATATATATTGATACTCGTGTTTAGAAGCCGGATTTGGTAAAACGTTGCTCCGATCACCTAAGCGGCACAGGTGGTCCCCATTAGAGGTTCATGGCGCCATAAGGTCGTTGAACAGGCTTTGTGTGAAATATGGGTACAGTCTAGGACTGCTTTTATTGTCCTGGTGGCCCAGAGGTAGTGGCCACCCCTGGTCACAATTATAAGATCGTGGGTTTAAATCCCAGGCGAGGTGTTGATTATATGTAGAAGTCCCAGTGCTTTATTGGGCTAATGAAATATATATGGATTCTCCTGTTTCGAAGCCGCATTTGGTAAAACGTTGCTCTGATCACCTAAGTGGCACGGGTGGTCCCCATTAGAGGTTCACGACGCCATAAGCTCGTTGAACAGGCTTTGTGTGAAATATAGCAGAGTCTAGGACTGCTTTTATTGTCCTGGTTGCCCAGAGGTAGCGTTCCCCGGTCACAATTAGAAAATCGTGGGTTCGAATTCTGATGGGGTGAGGTGTTGATTATATGTAGAAGTCCGCGTGCTTTCTTGGGCTAATGAAATATATATGGATCCTCATGTTATGAAGCCGCATTTGGTATAACGTTGCTCTGATCACCTAAGGGGCGCGGGTGGTCCCCAATAGTGGGTCACAGCCCCATAAGCTCGTTGAACAGGCTTTGTGTGAAATATAACAGAGTCTAAGACTGCTTATAGTGTCCTGGTGGCCCATAGGTAGCGTTCCTCGGTCACAAATATAAGATCGTGGGTTCGAATCCTGGTGGAGTGAGGTTGATTATATGTAGAAGTCCGCGGCTTGTCAGCAGACTAAAGTCGCTGCTCGATCACCCAGACGGTCCCCACTAGAGGTTCACAGCGCCATAAGCTCGTAGAACAGGCTTTGTGTGAAATATAGCAGAGTCTAGGACTGCTTTTATTGTCCTGGTGGCCCAGAGGTAGCGTTCCCCGGTAACAATTAGAAGATCGTGGGTTCGAATCCTGGTGGGGTGAGGTGTTGATTATATGTAGAAGCCACGTGCTTTATTGGGCAAATAAAATATATATGGATCCTCGTGTTTTGAAGCCGCATTTGGTAAAACGTTGCTCTGATCACCTAAGCAGCACGGGTGGTCTCCATTAGAGGTTCATAGCGCCATAAGCTCGTTGAACAGGCGTTGTGTGAAATATAGTAGAGTCTAGGACTGCTTTTATTGTCCTGGAGGCCCAGAGGTAGCATACCGCGGTCACAATTATAAGATTGTGGGTTTGAATCCTGGTGGGGTGAGGTGTTGATTATATGTAGAAGTCCAAGTACTTTATTGGGCTAATGAAATATATATGGATCCTCGTGTTTCCAAGCCGGATTTGGTAAAACGTTGCTCTGATCACCTAAGCGGCACGGATGGTCCCCATTAAAGGTTCACAGCGCCATAAGCTCGTTGAACAGGCTTTTTGTGAAATATAGCAGAGTCTAGGACTGCTTTTTTTGTCCTGGTGGCCCAGAGGTAGCGTTCCCCGGTCACAATTAGAAGATCGTGGGTTCGAATCCTGGTGGGGTGAGGTGTTGATTATATGTAGAAGTCCGCGTGCTTTATTGGGCTAATGAAATATATATTGATCCTCGTGTTTAGAAGCTGCATTTGGTAAAACGTTGCTCCGATCACCTAAGCGGCACAGGTGGTCCCCATTAGAGGTTCATGGCGCCATAAGGTCGTTGAACAGGCTTTGTGTGAAATAGCGCAGAGTCTAGGACTGCTTTTATTGTCCTGCTGGCCCAGAGGTAGCATAGCCTGGTCACAATTATAAGATCGTGGGTTTGAATCCTGGTGGCGTGAGGTGTTGATTATATGTAGAAGTCCGAGTGCTTTAATGGGCTAATGAAATATATATGGATCCTCGTGTTTCAAAGCCGCATTTGGTAAAACGTTGCTCTGATCACCTAAGCGGCACGGGTGGTCCCCATTAGAGGTTCACGGCGCCATAAGCTCGTTGAACAGACTTTGTGTGAAATATAGCAGAGTCTAAGACTGCTTTTATTGTCCTGGTGGCCCAGAGGTAGCGTTCCCCGGTCACAATTATAAGATCGTGGCTTCAAATCCTTGTGGGGTGAGGTGTTGATTATATGTAGAAGCTGCGTGCTTTATTGGGCTAATGAAATATATATGGATCCTCGTGTTTCGAAGCCGCATTTGGTAAAACGTTGCTCTGATCACCTAAGCGGCACTGGTGGTCCCCATGAGAGGTTCAGGGCGCCATAAGGTCGTTGAACTGGCTTTGTGTGAAATATAGTAGAGTCTAGGACTGCTTTTATTATCCTGGTGGCCCAGAGGTGTTAAGTTCCCCGGTCACAATTATAAGATTGTGGGTTTGTAAATCCTGGTAAGGGAGGTGTTGATTATATGTAGAAGCCGCTTGCTTTATTGGGCAAATGAAAAATATATGGATCCTCGTGTTTCGAAGCCGCATTTGGTAAAACGTTGCTCTGATCACCTAAGCTGCACGGGTGGTCCCCATTAGAGGTTCATGGTGCCATAAGCTCGTTGAACAGGCTTTGTGTGAAATATAGCAGAGTCTAGGACTGGTTTTATTGTCCTGGTGTCCCAGAGGTAGCGTTCCCCCAGTCACAATTATAAGATCGTGGCTTCAAATCCTGGTGGGGTGAGGCGTTGATTATATGTAGAAGTCCACGTGCTTTATTGGGCTAATGAAATATATATGGATCCTCGTGTTTCCAAGCCGGATTTGGTAAAACGTTGCTCTGATCACCTATGCGGTACGGTGGTCCCCATTAGAGGTTCATGGCGCCATAAGGTCGTTGAACAGGCTTTGTTTGAAATATAGTAAAGTCTAGGACTGCTTTTATTGTCCTGGTGGCCCAGAGGTAGCGTTCGCCGGTCACAATTATAAGATCTTGGGTTCAAATCCTGGTGGGGTGAGGTGTTGATTATATGTAGAAGTCCGCGTGCTTTATTGGGCTAATGAAATATATATGGATCCTCGAGTTTCCAAGCCGGATTTGGTAAAACTTTGCTCTGATCACCTAAGCGGCACGGGTGGTCCCCTATAGTGGTTTACGGCGCCATAAGCTCGCTGAACAGGCTTTGTGTGAAGTATAACAGAGTCTAGGACTGCTTATAGTGTCCTGGTGGCCCATAGGTAGCGTTCCTCGGTCACAATTATAAGATCGTGGGTTTGAATCCTAGTGGGGTGAGGTGTTGATTATATGTAGAAGTCCGCGTGCTTTATTGGGCTAATGAAATATATATGGATCCTCGTGTTTCGAAGCCGGATTTGGTAAAACGTTGCTCTGATCACCTAAGCGCAGCGGTGGTCACCATTAGAGGTTCACGGCGCCAAAAGCTCGTTGAACAGGCTTTGTGTGAAATATAGCAGAGTCTAGGACTGCTTTTATTATCCTGGTGGCCCAGAGATAGCGTTCCCCGGTCACAATTATAAAATCGTGGGTTTAAATCCTGGTGGAGTGAGGTGTTGATTATATGTAGAAGTCCGCGTGCTTTATTGGGTTAATGAAATATATGTGGGTCCTCGTGTTTCGAAGCCGCATTTGGTAAAATGTTACTTTGATCACCTAAGCGGCACTGGTGGTCCCTACGAGAGGTTCATTACGGCGCCATAAGCTCGTTGAACAGGCTTATTTGAAATATAGCAGAGTCTAGGGGACTGCTTTTATTGTCCCAGGCCTGAGGTAGCGTTCCCCGGTCACAATTATAAGATCGTGGCTCAAATCCTTGTGGGGTGAGGCGCTGATTATATGTAGAAGTCCGCGTGCTTTATTGGGCTATTGAAATATATATGGATCCTCGTGTTTCCAAGCCGGATTTGGTAAAACGTTGCTCTGATCACCTAACCGGCACAGGTGGTCCCCATTAGAGGTTCATGGCGCCATAAGGTCGTTGAACATGCTTTGTGTGAAATATAGTAGAGCTCAGGACTGCTTTTATTGTCCAGGTCTAGAGGCATGCCCCCGGTCAAGCAATTATAAGATCGTGGTTCAACCGGTGGGGAGGAGGTGTTGATTATATGTAGAAGTCCGCCAGTATTCTATTGGGCTAATGAAATATATATGGATCCTTGTGTTTTGAAGCCGGATTTGGAAAAACTTTGCTCTGATCACCTAAGCGGCACGGATGGTCCCCATTAGATGTTCACAGCGCCATAAGCTCGTTGAACAGGCTCTTTGTGAAATATAGCAGAGTCTAGGACTGCTTTTATTGTCCTGGTGGCCCAGAGTTAGCGTTCCCCGGTCACAATTAGAAGATCGTGGGTTCGAATCCTGGAGGGGTGAGGTGTTGATTATATGTAGAAGCCGCTTGCTTTATTGGGCAAATGAAATATATATGGATCCTCGTGTTTCGAAGCCGCATTTGGTAAAACGTTGCCCTGATCACCTAAGCGGCACGGGTGGTCCCCATTAGAGGTATACGGCGCCATAAGCTCGTTGAACAGGCTTTGTGTGAAATATAGCAGAGTCTAGGACTGCTTTTATTGTCCTGGTGGCCCAGAGGTAGCGCTCCCCGGTTACAATTATAAGATCGTGGCTTCAAATCCTGGTGGGGTGAGGTGTTGATTATATGTAGAAGCTGCGTGCTTTATTGGGCTAATGAAATATATATGGATCCTCGTGTTTCGAAGCCGCATTCGGTAAAACGATGCTCTGATCACCTAAGCGGCACGGGTGGTCCCTATTAGAGGTTCCCGGTGCCATAAGCTCGTTGAACAGGCTTTGTGTGAAATATAGCAGAGTCTAGGACTGCTTTTATTGTCCTAGTGGCCCAGAGGTAGCGTTCCCCGGTCACAATTATATGATCGTGGGTTCAAATCCTGATGGGGTGAGGTGTTGATTATATGTAGAAGTAAGCGTGCTTTATTGGGCTAATGAAATATATATTGATCCTCGTGTTTAGAAGCCGGATTTGGTAAAACGTTGCTCTGATCACCTAAGCGGCACAGGTGGTCCCCATTAGAGGTTCATGGCGCCATAAGGTCGTTGAACAGGCTTTGTGTGAAATATAGCAGAGTCTAGGACTGCTTTTATTGTCCTGGTGGCCCAGAGGTAGCATACCCTGGTCACAATTATAAGATCGTGGGTTCGAATCCTGGTGGGGTGAGGTGTTGATTATGTGTAAAAGTCCGCGTGCTTTATTGGGCTAATGAAATATATATGGATCCTCGTGTTTCGAAGCCGCATTTGGTAAAACGTTGCTCTGATCACCTTAGCGGCACGGGTGGTCCCCAATAGAGGTTCACGGCGCCATAAGCTCGTTTAACAGGCTTTGTGTGAAATATAGCAGAGTCTAGGACTGCTTTTATTGTCCTGGTGGCCCAGAGGTAGCATTCCCCGGTCACAATTAGAAAATCGTGGGTTCGAATTCTGATGGGGTGAGGTGTTGATTATATGTAGAAGTCCGCGTGCTTTCTTGGGCTAATGAAATATATATGGATCCTCATGTTATGAAGCCGCATTTGGTAAAACGTTGCTCTCATCACCTAAGGGGCGCGGGTGGTCCCCAATAGTGGTTCACAGCCCCATAAGCTCGTTGAACAGGCTTTGTGTGAAATATAACAGAGTCTAGGACTGCTTATAGTGTCCTGGTGGCCCATAGGTAGCGTTCCTCGGTCACAAATATAAGATCGTGGGTTCGAATCCTGGTGGAGTGATGTGTTGATTATATGTAGAAGTCCGCGTGCTTTATTGGGTTAATGAAATATATATAGATCCTCGTGTTTCGAAGCCGGATTTGGTAAAACGTTGCTCTGATCACCTAAGCGGCACGGATGGTCCCCACTAGAGGTTCACAGCGCCATAAGCTCGTAGAACAGGCTTTGTGTGAAATATAGCAGAGTCTAGGACTGCTTTTATTGTCCTGGTGGCCCAGAGGTAGCGTTCCCCGTTCACAATTATAAGATCGTGGCTTCAAATCCTGTTGGGGTGAGGCGTTGATTATATGTAGAAGTCCGCGTGCTCTATTGGGCTAATGAAATATATATGGATCCTCGTGTTTCCAAGCCGGATCTGGTAAACCTTGCTCTGATCACCTAAGCGGTACGGTGGTCCCCATTAGAGGTTCATGGCGCCATAAGGTCGTTGAACAGGCTTTGTGTGAAATACAGTAGAGTCTAGGACTGCTTATAGTGTCCTGGGGGCCCATAGGTAGCGTTCCTCGGTCACAATTATAAGATCGTGGGTTCGAATCCTGGTGGGGTGAGGTGTTGATTATATGTAGAAGCCACGTGCTTTATTGGGCAAATGAAATATATATGGATCCTCATGTTTTGAAGCCGCATTTGGTAAAACGTTGCTCTAATCACCTAAGCAGCACGGGTGGTCTCCATTAGAGGTTCACAGCGCCATAAGCTCGTTGAACAGGCTTTGTGTGAAATATAGCAGAGCCTACGAATGCTTTTATTGTCCTGTTGGCCCAGAAGTAGCGTTCCCCGGTCACAATTATAAGATCGTGGCTTCAAATCCTGGTGGGGTGAGGCGTTGATTATATGTAGAAGTCCGCGTGCTTTATTGGGCTAATGAAATATATATGGATCCTGGAAATGTACGAAGAAACCGCATTTGAGTAGCGTTGCTCTGATCACCTAGCGACACGGGTGAACCCTATAATTGGTTCTGGCGCCATAAGCTCGTTTAACAGGCTTTGTTGTGTGAAATATAGTAGAGTCTGGGACTGCTTTGTATCTGGTGGCCCAAGGTAGCATCTTGGTCACAATTATAAGATTGTGGGTTTGAATCTGGTGGGGTGAGGCGTTGATTATATGCAGAAGTCTGCGTGCTTTATTGGGCTAATGAAATATATATGGATCCTCGGGTTTCAAAGCCACATTTGGTTAAACGTTGCTCTGATCACCTAAGCGCTACGGGTGGTCCCCATTAGAGGTTCATGGCGCCATAAGATCGTTGAACAGGCTTTGTGTGAAATATGGTAGAGTCTAGGACTGCTTTTATTGTCCTTGTTGCCCAGGGGTAGCGTTCCCCGGTCACAATTATAAGATCGTGAGTTTGAATCCTGGTGGGGTGAGGTGTTGATTATATGTAGAAGTCCGGGTACTTTATTGGGCTAATGAAATATATATGGATCCTCGTGTTTCCAAACCGGATTTGGTAAAACGTTGCTCTGATCACCTAAAGCGGCACAGTGGTCCCCATTAGAGTTCATGGCGCCATAAGGTCGTTGAACAGTCTTTGTGTGAAATATAGTAGGTGTAGGACTGCTTTTATTGTCCTGGTGGCCCAGAGTAACATACTGATGCAATTATAAGATGGTGGGTTTGAATCCTAGTGGGGTGAGGTGTTGATTATATGTAGAAGTCCGCGTGCTTTATTGGGCTAATGAAATATATATGGATCCTCGTGTTTCGTAGCCGGATTTGGTAAAACGTTGCTCTGATCACCTAAGCGGCACGGGTGGTCCCCATTAGAGGTTCACGGTGCCATAAGCCCGTTGAACAGGCTTTGTGTGAAATATAGCAGTGTCTAGGAATGCTTTTTTTGTCCTGGTGGCCCAGAGGTAGCGTCCCCCGGTCACAATTATAAGATCGTGGGTTCAAATCCTGGTGGGGTGAGGTGTTGATTATATGTAGAAGTCCGCGTGCTTTATTGGGCTAATGAAATATATCTGGATCCTCGTGTTTCGAAGCCGCATTCGGTAAAACGTTGCTCTGATCACCTAAGCGGCACGGGTGATCCCCATTAGAGGTTCACGGTGCCATAAGCCTGTTGAACAGGCTTTGTGTGAAATATAGCAGAGTCTAGGAATGCTTTTATTGTCCTGGTGGCCCAGAGGTAGCGTCCCCCGGTCACAATTATAAGATCGTGGCTTCAAATCCTGGTGGGGTGAGACGTTGATTATATGTAGAAGTCTGCATGCTTTATTGGGCTAATGAAATATATATGGATCCTCGGGTTTCGAAGCAGCATTTGGTTAAACGTTGCTCTGATCACCTACGCGGCACGGGTGGTCCCCTATAGTGGTTCACAGCGCCATAAGCTCGTTGAACAGGCATTGTGTAAAATATAGTAGAGTCTAGGACTGCTTTTATTGTCCTGGTGGCCCAGAGGTAGCATCCCTCGGTCACAATTATAAGATCGTGGCTTCAAATCCTGGTGGGGCGTGGCGTTGATAATATGTAGAAGTCTGCGTGCTTTATTGGGCTAATGAAATATATATGGATCCTCGGGTTTCGAAGCCGCATTTGGTTAAACGTTGCTCTGATCACCTAAGCGGCACGGGTGGTCCCCTATAGTGGTTCACAGCGTCATAAGCTCGTTGAATAGGCTTTGTGTGAAATATAGTAGAGTCTAGGACTGCTTCTATTGTCCTGGTGGCCCAGAGGTAGCGTCCCCCGGTCACAATTATAAGATCGTGGCTTCAAATCCTGGTGCGGTGAGGCGTTGATTATATGTAGAAGTCTGCGTGCTTTATTGGGCTAATGAAATATATATGGATCCTCGGGTTTCGAAGCCGCATTTGGTTAAAACGTTGCTCTGATCACCTAAGTGGCACGGGTGGTCCTCTATAGTGGTTCACAGCGCCATAAGCTCGTTGAACAGGCATTGTGTGAAATATAGTAGAGTCTAGGACTGCTTTTATTGTCCTAGTGGCCCAGAGGTAGCGTTCCCCGGTGACAATTATAAGATTGTGGGTTCAAATCCTGGTTTGGTGAGGTGTTGATTATATGTAGAAGTCCGCGTGCTTTATTGGGCTAATGAAATATATATGGATTCTCCTGTTTCGAAGCCGCATTTGGTAAAACGTTGCTCTGATCACCTAAGTGGCACGGGTGGTCCCCATTAGAGGTTCACGACGCCATAAGCTCGTTGAACATGCTTTGTGTGAAATATAGCAGAGTCTAGGACTGCTTTTATTGTCCTGGTTGCCCAGAGGTAGCGTTCCCCGGTCACAATTATAAGATCGTGGCTTCAAATCCTGGTGGGGTGAGGCGTTGATTATATGTAGAAGTCTGTGTGCGTTATTGGGCTAATGAAATATATCTGGATCCTCGTGTTTCAAAGCCGCATTTGGGTAAACGTTGTTATGATCACCTAAGCGGCACGGATGGTCCCCATTAGAGGTTCACGGTGCCATAAGCCCGTTGAACAGGCTTTGTGTGAAATATAGCAGAGTCTAGGAATGATTTTATTGTCCTGGTGGCCCAGAGGTAGCATACCCCGGTCACAATTATAAGATTGTGGGTTTGAATCCTGGTGGGGTGAGGTGTTGATTATATATAGAAGTCTGAGTGCTTTATTGGGCTAATAGAGAAATATATGGATCCTGCGTGTTTCGAAGCATTACATTAGCGTTGCTCTCTGATCACCTAAGCGGCACGGATGGTCCCCATTAGAGGTTCACGGCGCCATAAGCTCGTTAAACAGGCTTTGTGTGAAATATAGTAGAGTCTAGGACTGCTTTTATTGTCCTGGTGGCCCAGAGGTAGCATACCCCGGTCACAGTTATAAGATTGTGGGTTTGAATCCTGGTGGGGTGAGGTGTTGATTATATATAGAAGTCTGAGTGCTTTATTGGGCTAATGAAATATATATGGATCCTCGTGTTTCCAAGCCGGATTTGGTAAAACGTTGCTCTGATCACATAAGCGGCACGGGTGGTCCCCATTAGAGGTTCACTGCGCCATAAGCTCGTTGAAAAGGATTTATGTGAAATATAGCAGAGTCTAGGACTGCTTTTATTGTCCTGGTGGCCCAGAGGTAGCATACCCCGTTCACAATTATAAGATCATGGGTTTGAATCCTAGTGGGGTGAGGTGTTGATTATATGTAGAAGTCCGCGTGCTTTATTGGGCTAATGAAATATATATGGACCCTCGTGTTTTGAAGCCGCATTTGGTAAAACGTTGCTCTGATCACCTAAGCGGCACGGGTGGTCCCCATTAGAGGTTCACGGCGCCATAAGCTTGCTGAACAGGCTTTGTGTGAAATATAGCAGAGTCTAGGACTGCTTTTCTTTCCTGGTGGCCCAGAGGTAGCATTCCCCGGTCACAAATATAAGATCTTGGGTTTAAATCCTGGTGGGGTGAGGTGTTGATAATATGTAGAAGTCCGATTGCTTTATTGGGCTAATGAAATATATATGGATTCTCCTGTTTCGAAGCCGCATTTGGTAAAACGTTGCTCTGATCACCTAAGTAGCACGGGTGGTCTCCATTAGAGGTTCACGACGCCATAAGCTCGTTGAACAGGCTTTGTGTGAAATATAGCAGAGTCTAGGACTGCTTTTATTGTCCTGGTTGCCCAGAGGTAGCGTTCCCCGGTCACAATTATAGGATCGTGGCTTCAAATCCTGGTGGGGTGAGGCGTTGATTATATGTAGAAGTCTGTGTGCGTTATTGGGCTAATGAAATATATATGGATCCTCGGGTTTTGAAGCCGCATTTGGGTAAACGTTGCTCTGATCACCTAAGCGGCACGGGTGGTTCCCTATAGTGGTTCACGGCGCCATAAGCTCGTTGAACAGGCTTTGTGTGAAATATAGCAGAGTCTAGGACTGCTTTTATTGTCCTAGTGGCCCAGAGGTAGCGTTCCCCGGTCACAATTATAAGATCGTGGGTTCAAATCCTGGTGGGGTGAGGTGTTGATTATATGTAGAAGTAAGCGTGCTTTATTGGGCTATTGAAATATATATTGATCCTCGTGTTTCGAAGCCAGATTTGGTAAAACGTTGCTCCGATCACCTAAGCGGCACAGGTGGTCCCCATTAGAGGTTCATGGCGCCATAAGTTCGTTGAACAGGCTTTGTATGAAATATAGTAGAATCTAGGACTGCTTTTATTGTCCTGGTTGCCCAGAGGTAGCGTTCCCCGGTCACAATTATAAGATCGTGGGTTAAAATCCTGGTGGGGTGAGGTGTTGATTATATGTAGAAGTAAGCGTGATTTATTGGGCTATTGAAATATATATTGATCCTCGTGTTTCGAAGCCGGATTTGGTAAAACGTTGCTCCGATCACCTAAGCGGCACAGGTGGTCCCCATTAGAGGTTCATGGCGCCATAAGGTCGTTGAACAGGCTTTGTGTGAAATATAGTAGAGTCTAGGACTGCTTTTATTGTCCTGGTTGCCCAGAGGTAGCGTTCCCCGGTCACAATTATAAGATCGTTGGTTCAAATCCTGGTGGGGTGAGGTGTTGATTATATGTAGAAGTCCGCGTGCTTTTTTGGGCTAATGAAATATATATGGATCCTCGTGTTTTGAAGCCGGATTTGGTAAAACGTTGCTCTTATCACCTAAGCGGCACGGGTGGTCCCCTATAGTGGTTCACGATGCCATAAGCTCATTGAACAGGCTTTGTGTGAAATATAACAGAGTTTAGGACTGCTTATAGTGTCCTCGTGGCCCATAGGTAGCATTCCTCGGTCATAATTATAAGATTGTGGGTTCGAATCCTGGTGGGGTGAGGTGTTGATTATATGTAGAAGTCCGGGTGCTTTATTGGGCTAATGAAATATATATGGATCCTCGTGTTTCCAAGCCGGATTTGGTAAAACGTTGATCTGATCACCTAAGCGGCACGGGTGGTCCCCATTAGAGGTTCATGGCGCCATAAGGTCGTTGAATAGGCTTTGTGTGAAATATAGTAGAGTCTAGGACTGCTTTTATTTTCCAGGTGGCCCAGATGTAGCATACCCGGTCACAATTATAAGACCGTGGGTTTGAATCCTGGTGGGGTGAGGTGTTGATTATATGTAGAAGTCCGAGTGCTTTATTGGGCTAATGAAATATATATGGATCCTCGTGTTTCGAAGCCGGATTTGGTAAAACGTTGCTCTGATCACCTAAGCGGCACGGATGGTCTCCATTAGAGGTTCACAGCTCCATAAGCTCGTTGAACAGGCTTTGTGTGAAATATAGCAGAGCCTACGAATGCTTTTATTGTCCTGTTGGCCCAGAGGTAGTGTTCCCCGGTCACAATTAGAAGATCGTGGGTTCGAATCCTGGTGGGGTGAGGTGTTGATTATATGTAGAAGCCACGTGCTTTATTGGGCAAATGAAATATATATGGATCCTCGTGTTTTGAAGCCGCATTTGGTAAAACGTTGCTCTGATCACCTAAGCAGCACGGGTGGTCTCCATTAGAGGTTCACAGCGCCATAAGCTCGTTGAACAGGCTTTGTGTGAAAAATAGCAGAGCCTACGAATGCTTTTATTGTCCTGTTGGCCCAGAGGTAGCGTTCCCCGGTCTCAATTATAAGATCGTGGCTTCAAATCCAGGTGGGGTGAGGCGTTGATTATATGTAGAAGTCCGCGTGCTTTATTGGGCTAATGAAATATATATGGATCCTCGTGTTTCGAAGCCGCATTTGGTAAAACGTTGCTCTGATCACCTATTCGGCACAGGTGGTCCCAATGAGAGGTTCACGGCGCCACAAGCTCGTTGAACAGGCTTTGTGTGAAATATAGTAGAGTCTAGGACTGCTTTTTTTGCCCTGGTGGCCCAGAGGTAGCATTACCCGGTCACAATTATAAGATCGTGGCTTCAAATCCTTGTCGGGTGAGGCGTTGATTATATGTAGAAGTCCGCCTGCTTTATTGGGCTAATGAAATATATATGGATCCTCGTGTTTCCAGCCGGATTTGGTAAAACGTTGCTCTGATCACCTAAGCGGTACGGTGGTCCCCATTAGAGGTTCATGGCGCCATAAGGTCGTTGAACAGGTTTTGTGTGAAATATAGTAAAGTCTAGGACTGCTTTTAGTGTCCTGGTGGCCCAGAGGTAGCATACCCCGGTCACAATTATAAGGTCGTGGGTTTGAATCCTGGTAGGGTGAGGTGTTGATTATATGTAGAAGTCCGAGTGATTTATTTGGCTAATGAAATATATATGGATCCTCGTGTTTCCAAGCCGGATCTGGTAAAACTTTGCTCTGATCACCTAAGCGGCAAGGGTGGTCCCCATTAGAGGTTCATGGCGCCATAAGGTCGTTGAACAGGCTTTGTGTGAAATATAGTAGAATCTAGGACTGCTTTTATTGTCCTGGTTGCCCAGCGGTACCGTTCCCCGGTCACAATTATAAGATAGTGGGTTCAAATGCTGGTGGGGTGAGGTGTTGATTATATGTAGAAGTCCGCGTGCTTTATTGTGCTAGTGAAATATCTATGGATCCTCGTGTTTCCAAGCCGGATTTGGAAAACGTTGCTCTCATCACCTAAGCGGCACGGGTGGTCCCCATTAGAGGTTCATCGCGCCATAAGGTCGTTGAACAGGCTTTGTGTGAAATATAGTAGAGTCTAGGACTGCTTATAGTGTCCTGGTGGCCCATAGGTAGCGTTCTTCGGTCACAATTATAAGATCGTGGGTTCGAATCCTGGTGGAGTTAGGTGTTGATTATATGTAGAAGTCCGCGTGCTCTATTGGGCTAATGAAATATATATGGATCCTTGTGTTTCGAAGCCGGATTTGGTAAAACGTTGCTCTGATCACCTAAGTGGCACGGATGGTCCCCATTAGAGTTTCACAGCGCCATAAGCTCGTTGAACAGGCTTTGTGTGAAATATAGCAGAGTGTAGGACTGCTTTTATTGTCCTGGTGGCCCAGAGGTAGCATACCCCGGTCACAATTATAAGACCGTGGGTTTGAATCCTGGTGGGGTGAGGTGTTGATTATATGTAGAAGTCCGAGTGCTTTATTGGGCTAATGAAATATATATGGATCCTCGTGTTTCGAAGCCGGATTTGGTAAAACGTTGCTCTGATCACCTAAGGGGCACGGGTGGTCCCCTATAGTGGTTCACAGCCCCATAAGCTCGTTGAACAGGCTTTTTGTAAAATATAGCAGAGTCTAGGACTGCTTTTATTGTCCTGGTGGCCCAGAGGTAGCGTTCCCCGGTCACAATTAGAAGATCGTGGGTTCGAATCCTGGTGGGGTGAGGTGTTGATTATATGTAGAAGTCCGCGTGTTTTATAGGGCAAATTAAATATATATGGATCCTCGTGTTTTGAAGCCGCATTTGGTAAAACGTTG
>NW_024735726.1:0-15061 GCF_018991925.1 Homarus americanus | reverse complement strand
ATTGAGTATAACAAAGTCCCCTGGTTGACCATAACAAAGGGCCCTGGTCGAGTATAACAAAGTCCCCTAATCGAATATAACAAAGCCCCCTGAACGAGTATAACAAAGGCCACTGGTCGAGCACAAAAAAGGACCCTGGTCGAGTATAACAAAGTTCCCTGATCGAGTATAACAAAGCCCAATCATCGAGTACAACAAAGTCTCCTGATCGAGTATAACAAAGTCCCCTGGTCGAGCATAACAAAGTCCCCTGGTCGAGCATAACAAAGTCCCCTGATCGAGTATAACAAAGTCCCCTTATCGAGCATAACAAAGCCCAATCATCGAGTATAACAAAGGACCCTGGTCGAGTATAACAAAGTCCCCTGATCGAGAATAACAAAGGCTCCTAATCGAGTCTAACAAAGTCCCATGATCGAGTTTAGCAAAGACCCTTGATCGAGTGTAACAAATGTCCCTCATCGAGTATAACAAAGTCCTTATCAGTATAACAAAGTCCCCTTGTCAAGTATTACAAATTCCCTGATGCAAAGTATAAGCAAGTCCCTGGTCGAGTATAACAAAGGCCCCTGATCGAGAATAACAAAGTCCTCTGATCGAATATAACAAAGTCCCCTTATCGAGCATAACAAAGGCCCCTGGTCGAGCATAACAAAGCCCCCCAGATCAAATAATACAAAGTCCCCGGATCAAGTATAACAAAGTCCCCTGATCGAGTATAATAAAATCCCCTGGTCGAGTATAACAAAGGCCCCTAATGGAGCAAAACAAAGTCCCTGATGGAGTATAACAAAGTCCACTGATCGAGGAAAACAAGGCCCCTGATCGAGTATAACAAAGTCCCCTGATCGAGTATAACAAAGGCCCCTGATCGAGTATAACAAATTCCCCTGATCGAGCCTAACAAAGACCCCTGGTCGAGTATAAGAAAACCACCTGATCGAATATAACAAAGTCCCATGGTTGAGTATAACCAAGCCCCCTGATCGTGTATAGCAAAGTCCCCTGATCGAGTATAACAAATTCCCCTGATCGAGTATTACAAAGGCCCCCGGTTGAGTATAACAAAGCCTCCTGACTGAGTATGACAAAGTCCCCTGATCGAGTATAACAAATGCCCCTCATCGATTATAACAAAGCCCCCTAATCGAGTATAACAAAGTCCCCTGTTTGAATATAACAATGGCCCATGATTGAATATAACAAAGGCCCCTCATCGAGTATAACAAAGGCCCCTCATCAAGTATAACAAAGTCCCCTAATCGATTACGAAAAGGCTCTTGATCGAGTATAACAAAGCCCAATCATCGAGTATAACAAAGTCCACTGATCGAGTATAACAAAGTCCTCTGGTCGAGGAAAACAAAGCCCCCTGATCAAGTATAACAAAGTCCTCTGGTTGAGTATAACAAAGTCCCCTGGTTGACCATAACAAGGACCCTGGTCGAGTATAACAAAGTCCCCTAATCGAATATAACAAAGCCCCCTGAACGAGTATAACAAAGGCCATTGGTCGAGCACAAAAAAAGACCCTGGTCGAGTATAACAAAGTTCCCTGATCGAGTATAACAAAGCCCAATCATCGAGTATAACAAAGTCCCCTGATCGAGTATAACAAAGCCCAATCATCGAGTATAACAAAGGACCCTGGTCGAGTATAACAAAGTCCCCTGATCGAGAATAACAATGGCTCCTAATCGAGTCTAACAAAGTCCCCTTATCGAGTTTAGCAAAGGCCCTTGATCGAGTGTAACAAATGTCCCTCATCGAGTATAACAAAGGCCCCTCATCGAGTCTAGCAAAGTCCCCTGATTGATTATGACAAAGGCCCTAGATCGAGTAAAACAAAGCCAAATCGTCGAGAATAACAAAGTCCCCTAATCGAGTATAACAAAGTCACCTGGTCGAGTATATCAAAGCCCCCTGATCGAGTATAACAAAGTCCCCTGGTCGAGTAAAACAAAGACCCTGATCGAGTATAACAAAGTCCCCTTATCGAGCATAACAAAGACCCCTGGTCGAGTATAACAAAGCCCCCCTGATCGAATATTACAAAGTCCAGTGATCAATTATAACAAAGTCCCCTGATCGAGTATAACAAAGTCCTTTGGTCGAGCATAACAAAGTCCCCTGATCGAGTATAACAAAGTCCCCTGGTCGAGTAAAACAAAGACCCTGATCGAGTATAACAAAGTCCCCTTATCTAGCATAACAAAGACCCCTGGTCGAGTATAACAAAGCCCCCCTGATCGAATATTACAAAGTCCAGTGATCAATTATAACAAAGTCCCCTGGTCGAGTATATCAAAGGCCCCTCATGCAGTATAACAGAGACCCTGATGGAGTATAACAAAGTCCCCTGATCAAGGAAAGCAAAGCCCCCTGATCGAGTATAACAATGTCCCCTGATCGAGTATAACAAAGTCCATTAATCGAGTATAACACATCCCCTGATCGAGTATAACATATCCCCTGATCGTGTATAACAAAATTCCCTGGTCGAGTATAGTAATGTCCCCTGATCGAGTATAACAAAGCCTCCTGATCGAGTATAACAAAGTCTCCTGGTCGAGTATAACAAAGTCCCTGATCGAGTATAACAAAGTCCTCTGATCGAGTATAACAAAGTCTCCTAATCGAGTATAACAAAGGCCCTTGATCGAGTATAATAAAGGGCATTAATCGAGTTTAACAAAGTCCCTTGGTCGAGTATAACAAAGCCCCTGATCGAGTAAAACAAAGTCCCCCGATCGAGTATAAGAAAGTTCTCTGATTGTGTATAACAAAGTCCCCCGATCGAATATAACAAAGGCCCCTGATCGAGTATAACAAAGTCCCCTGGTCGAGTATAACAAAGTCCCGTTATCGAGTATAACAAAGTCCCCTTGTCAAGTATTACAAATTCCCCTGATCGAGTATAACAAAGCCTCCTGATCGAGTATAACAAAGTCCCCTAGTCGAGTATAACAAAGTCCCTGAACAAAGTCCTCTGATCGAGTATATAAAAGTCCCCTAATCGAGTATAACAAAGGCCCTTGATCGAGTATAATAAAGGCCATTAATCGAGTTTAACAAAGTCCCTTGGTCGAGTATAACAAAGCCCCTGATCGAGTAAAACAAAGTCCCCCGATCGAGTATAAGAAAGTTCTCTGATCGTGTATAACAAAGTCCCCCGATCGAATATAACAAAGGCCCCTGATCGAGTATAACAAAGTCCCCTGGTCGAGTATAACAAAGTCCCCTTATCGAGTATAACAAAGTCCCCTTGTCAAGTATTACAATTCCCCTGATCGAGTATAACAAAGTCCCCTGGTCGAGTATAACGAAGGCCCCTGATCGAGAATAACAAAGTCCTCTGATCGAATATAACAAAGTCCCCTTATCGAGCATAACAAAGGCCCCTGGTCGAGCATAACAAAGCCCCCCAGATCAAATAACTCAAAGTCCCCTGATCAAGTATAACAAAGTTCCCTGATCGAGTATAACAAAATCCCCTGGTCGAGTATAACAAAGGCCCCTAATGGAGCAAAACAAAGTCCCTGATGGAGTATAACAAAGTCCCCTGATCGAGGAAAACAAGGCCCCTCATCGAGTATAACAAAGTCCCCTGATCGAGTATAACATAGGCCCCTGATCGAGTATAACAAATTCCCCTGGTCGAGCCTAACAAAGACCCCTGGTCGAGTATAACAAAACCACCTGATCGAATATAACAAAGTCCCATGGTTGAGTATAACCAAGCCCCCTGATCGTGTATAGCAAAGTCCCCTGATCGAGTATAACAAATTCCCCTGATCGATTATTACAAAGGCCCCCGGTTGAGTATAACAAAGCCTCCTGACTGAGTATGACAAAGTTACCTGATCGAATATAACACATCCCCTGATCGAGTATAACATATCCCCTGATCGTGTATAACAAAGTTCCCTGGTCGAGTATAGTAGTGTCCCCTGATCGAGTATAACAAATTCCCCTGGTTCGAGTATAAGAAAAGCCCCTGATATAGTATAACAAAGGCCCCTGATTGAGCATAACAAAGCCCCCTGATCAGGTTTAACAAAATCCCCTGATCGAGTATAGCAAAGGCCCTTGATCGAGTATAACAAATGCCCCTCATCGATTATAACAAAGCCCCCTAATCGAGTATAACAAAGTCCCCTGTTTGAATATAACAATGGCCCATGATTGAATATAACAAAGGCCCCTCATCGAGTCTAACAAAGGCCCCTTATCAAGTCCAACAAAGTCCCCTAATCGATTACGAAAAGGCTCTTGATCGAGTATAACAAAGCCCAATCATCGAGTATAACAAAGTCCACTGATCGAGTATAACAAAGTCCTCTGGTCGAGGAAAACAAAGCCCCCTGATCAAGCATAACAAAGTCCCCTGATTGAGTATAACAAAGTCCCCTGGTTGACCATAACAAAGGCCCCTGGTCGAGTATAACAAAGTCCCCTAATCGAATATAACAAAGCCCCCTGAACGAGTATAACAAAGGCCACTGGTCGAGCACAAAAAAGGACCCTGGTCGAGTATAACAAAGTTCCCTGATCGAGTATAACAAAGCCCAATCATCGAGTATAACAAAGTCCCCTGATTGAGTATAACAGAGTCCCCTGGTCGAGCATAACAAAGTCCCCTGATCGAGTATAACAAAGTCCCCTTATCGAGTATAACAAAGCCCAATCATCGAGTATAACAAAGGACCCTGGTCGGGTATAACAAAGTTCCCTTGATCGAGTATAACAAAGCCCAATCATCGAGTATAACAAAGTCCCCTGATCGAGTTTAACAAATTCCCCTGATCAAGTATAACAAAGTCCCCTGGTCGAGTATAACAAATTCCCCTGATCGAGTATAACAAAGGCCCTGATCGAGTATAACAAAGTCACCTGATCGAGTACAACAAAGTGTCCTGATCGAGTATAACAAAGGCCCCCTTTTGAGTATAATAATGTCTCCTGATCGAGTATAACAAAGTCCCCTGATCGAGTATAACACATACCCTGATCGAGTATAACAAAGCCCAATCTTCGAGTATAACAAAGTCCCCTGATCGAGTATATCAAATTCCCCTGATCAAGTATAACAAAGTCCCCTGATCGATTATGACAAAGCCCTTGATCGAGTATAACAAAGGCCCCTGATCGAGTATAACAAAGCCCTTTCATCAGGTGTAACAAAGTCCCTTCATCGAGTATAACAATGTCCCCTGATCTAGTATAACAAAGTCCCCTGGTCGAGTATAACAAATTCCCCTGATCGAGTATAACAAAGGCCCTGATCGAGTATAACAAAGTTCCGTGATCGAGTATAACAAAGTCCCCTGGTCGAGTATAACAAAGTCCCCTGATCGAGTACAACAAAGTCTCCTGATCGAGTATAACAAAGGCCCCCTTTTGAGTATAATAAAGTCTCCTTATCGAGTATAACAAAGTCCCCTGAAGGAGTGTAACAAAGTCCCCTGATCGAGTATAACAAAGTCCCCTGATCGAGTAAAACAAAGTCCCCTGGTCAAGTATAAAAAAGTCCCCTGATCGAGTATAACAAAGTCCCCTGATCGAGTATAACACATCACCTGATCGAGTATAACATATCCCCTGATCGTATATAACAAAGTCCCCTGGTCGAGATAGTAATGTCCCATGATCGAGTATAACAAAGCCCCCTCATCGAGTATGACAAAGGCCCCTGATGGAGTATAACAAAGACAGCTGATGGAGTATACCAAAGTCCCCTGGTCGAGTATAACAAAAGCCCCTCATCGAGTATAAGAAAGCCCCCTGATCGGATATTACAAAGTCCCTGATCTAGTATAACAAAGTCCCCAGATCGAGTATAACAAAGTCCCCTGGTCGAGTATAAAAAAGACTCCTATTCGAGTATAACAAAGTCTCCTGATCGAGTATAACAATGTCCCCTGATCGAGTATAACAAAGTCCCCTGATCGAGTATAACAAAGACCCCTGATCGAGTATAACAAAGTCCCCTGATCTTGTAAAACAAAGTCCCCTAGTCGAGTATAACAAACTCCAATCATCGAGTATAACAAAGTCCCCTGAAGGAGTGTAACAAAGTCCCCTGATCGAGTATAACAAAGTCCCCTGATCGAGTAAAACAAAGTCCCCTGGTCAAGTATAACAAAGTCCCCTGGTCGTGTATAACAAATGCCCATGATCGAGCATAACAAAGCCGCCTGATCGAGTATAAAAAAGTCCCCTGATCGAATACAACAAAGTCCCCTGATCGAGTTTAACAAAGGCCCTCGGTTGAGTGTAACAAAGTCTCCTGATCGAGTATAACAAAGTCCCCTGATCGAGTATAACACATCCCCTGATCGAGTATAACATATCCCCTGATCGTATATAACAAAGTCCCCTGGTCGAGATAGTAATGTCCCATGATCGAGTATAACAAAGCCCCCTCTTCGAGTATGACAAAGGCCCCTGATGGAGTATAACAAAGACAGCTGATGGAGTATAACAAAGTCCCCTGGTCGAGTATATCAAAGGCCCCTCATCGAGTATAAGAAAGCCCCCTGCTCGGATATTACAAAGTCCCTGATCTAGTATAACAAAGTCCCCAGATCGAGTATAACAAAGTCCCCTGGTCGAGTATAAAAAGACTCCTATTCGAGTATAACAAAGTCTCCTGATCGAGGATAACAAAGCCCCTGATCGAGTACAACAAAGTCCCCTGATCGAGTACAACAAAGTCCGTTGGTCGAGTATAACAAATTCCCCTGATCAAGTATAACAAAGTCCCCTGATCGATTATAACAAAGTCCCCTGATCGAGTATAATAAAACCCCCTGACCGAGTATAAGAAAGTCCCCTGATCGAGTATATCAAACTCCGCTGGTCGAGTATAATAAAGGCCATGATCGAGTATAACAAAGTCTCATGATTGAGTATAACAAATTCCCCCATTCGAGGATAACAAAAGCCTCCGATATAATATAACAAAGGCCCCTGATTGAGCATAACAAAGCCCCCTGATCAGGTTTAACAAAGTCCCCTGATCGAGTATAGCAAAGGCCCTTGATCGAGTATAACAAATGCCCCTCATCCAGTACAACAAAGTCCCCTCATCGATTATAACAAAGCCCCCTGATCGAGTATAACAAATTCCCCTGTTTGAATATAACAATGGCCCATGATTAAGTATAACAAAGGCCCCTCATCGATTATAACAAAGGCCCCTCATCGAATCTAACAAAGTCTCCTAATCGATTATGAAAAGGCCCTTGATCGAGTATAAGAAAGTACCATGATCGAGTATAACAAAGTCCTCTGGTCGAGGAAAACAAAGCCCCCTGATTGAGTATAACAAAGTCCCCTGGTTGACCATAACAAAGGGCCCTGGTCGAGTATAACAAAGTCCCCTAATCGAATATACCAAAGCCCCCCTGAACGAGTATAACAAAAGGCCACTGGTCAGAGCATAAAAGGACCCCTGGTCGAGTATAACAAAGTCCCTTTGATCGAGTATAACAAAGCCCAATCATCGAGTTGTGTTCAAGTCCCTTGATCGAGAATAACAAAGTCCTCTGGTCGAGCATAATAAAGTCCCTGATCGAGTATACCAAAGTCCCTATCGAGTATATAACAGGTCAATCATCGAGTATATAAACAAAGACCCTGGTCGAGTATAACAGTCCCCTGATCGAGTATAACAAAGCCCAATCATCGAGTATAACAAAGTCCCCACTTATATAAATAAATTCCCTGATCAAGGAGTAACAAAGTCCCCTAATCGATTATGACAAAGGCCCTTGATCGAGTATAACAGCGTCTCCTGATCAAGTATAACAAAGCCCTTTCATCAGGTAAGTAACAAAGTCCCCCATCAACAAGTATATAAAGAAGTCCCTGATCTAGTATAACAAAGTCCCCTGGTCGTAGTATAACAAATTCCCTGATCCAGTATAAATAAAGGCCCTCATCGAGTATAACAAAATCCACTGATCTAGTATAACAAAGTCCCCTGGTCGAGTATAACAAATTCCCCTGATCGAGTATAACAAAGGCCCTGATCGAGTATAACAAACTCCCATGATCGAGTATAACAAAGTCCCCTGGTCGAGTATAACAAAGTCCCCTGATCGAGTACAACAAAGTCTCCTGATCGAGTATAACAAAGGCCCCCGTTTGAGTATAATAAAGTCTCCTGATCGAGTATAACAAAGTCCCCTGATCGAGTATAACACATCCCCTGATCGAGTATAACAAAGCCCAATCATCGAGTATAACAAAGTCCCCTGAAGGAGTATAACAAAGTCCCCTGATCGAGTATAACAAAGTCCCCTGATCGAGTAAAACAAAGTCCCCTGGTCAAGTATAACAAAGTCCCCTGATCGAGGATAACAAAGCCCCCTGATCGAGTATAACAAAGTCCCCTATCGAGAATAACAAAGTCCCCTGGTCGAGTATAACAAAGTCTCCTGATGGAGTAAAAAAAGTCCAATGATCGAGTATAACAAAGTCCCTGATCGAGTATAACAAATTCCCCTCTTATGTATGGAATCGGATTAATGCTATACGGGTACTCGACGGAGGCCTCCTCCCCACCCTGACCCCGCCTCCCTTGCCTGCTCTTTAATGGAGGACTGGGCACGAGCTTCCTCCCCTGAGGCACTTCCAGATCCAATGCAGGAGGCAGTGCAGGCCCGCATCGATGCGTCTGAGCCTGTTGTTCGTGCTGCTCTTACCTCCCCTGCCCCCACTGATCATCCCATCACACAGTTCGAGCTTGACAGTGCTCGTCGCTCTAGAAAAGACACCTCTCCTGGGGATGATCAGATAACCTACTCCGTCCTCAACGCCTGTACTAATATTCCTAACGGCCCCTTGCTTGCTCTCTACAATATGTCTTATGAACATGGGGTTCTCCCGTCCAACTGGAAAAATGCCACTATTATCCCCATCCCGAAGCCGGGAGATCCTGGGAAATATCGACCCATTAGTCTTACCTCCTGTGTTTGCAAGATGATGGAGAGGATACTCCATCGTCGCCTTCTTCACACCATAGGCGGCTTCCACAACTCCCTCAATGGTTTCATTCAACATCGCAGCACAGCACACTCCATTGCTTCCTTTTATTGCAATCAGACTGCCCGCGTCTCCGTCTTCCTTGATATCAAGGGAGCCTTTGATACGGCTCAGCCTGCCCTCATTTTAGCTGAACTTGCACGGTTAGGGGTTAAAGGGAGACTTCTACAATGGATCGCCTCTTACCTCACTGGACGTCAGGCCCGGGTTCGCGTTGAAGGCTCTATGTCTCCTGTTCAAGAAATGAACCTCGGCACCCCTCAAGGTGGAGTCCTGAGTCCCACCTTGTTTAACACTCTCATGCACTCCATTGCATCACTCCCGTGGCCGACAGAAGTTGTCCACTCAGGATATGCCGACGATGTCCTCCTCCAAGCCCCTGACTACCTCAGCATGCAGGAAGCCCTTGATCTGGTCTCCAGAGAGTGTGATTCACTTGGTTTCCTTCTTTCAACTGCGAAAACAAAAGCCATGTGGCACGGTCGTGTTGTACCTCCACCCCTTTTCTTATCAGGAACGCCCTTGGGCTGGGTTAATGAGACAAAATACCTGGGTGTGTATGTAACTCGCACACGTTGTCAGATCCCTGAAGTCCGCTATCTTCGAGACATATGCTTTCGGCGTCTCGCTCCCCTCTCTACCATGTGCAGGGGTTCCCTTGGTGCCACCATCCCTGTACTTCTCACCATGTACAAGTCCTTTGTCCGTTCCTGTGTCGACTACGCCGCCCCTGCCCTCGTCAACATTAGTCGGACTGCTGTCAACCGTCTCGAAGTTATCCAGAGGAAAGCTGCTCGTATCATCCTTGGGGCTCCTCAGTGGACACGCTCTACTTCTCTATATAACGAACTTGGTCTTTCCCCCTTACAGGATCGTGTCCAGGAGTTTTACCTAAAAACTGCCGTTTCCATTCTACGGGATCCTCGGGGCAACTATGTCCAAACCAACTTGACTACTGCTGTCCGAGACCGACCTCCATCTAGAAGACAGTGGCGAGGGTCACTCATCCGAGCCCTTCAGGAACACGACCTCCTGCCTGATATTGTTGTCACCCCTGCTGTTGGTTCGTCTCCTTCTCCCTGGCTGGATTTTCAACCTGAAGTGATTGCCCTCGGTGGACCGCTCCCGAAATCCCAGGTGAACCCTGTTATTCTCTGCAAATACCACCTCTCCAGGATCGCTCACTGGTCCCCAGGTAGGGTCGTCCTCTACACTGATGGTTCTGTTGACCCCGCTACAGGTAGGGCCGGGGCTGGTGTCTACATCTCCCGTCCTCATGCCCCTGAGCCTATCAAACTGTCTCTCAGAGTTTCTGACGGGGCATCCTCCACTCAGGCTGAACTAATAGCCCTCCTTGCTGCCCTTCTCGCTGAGGAAGAAGCAGATGGTTTCTGCCCCTTGCTTGTCTGCTGCGATTCCAGGTCTGCTCTCGACGGGATCGCATTTGGATCAGGGGAAAATAAGGACCTCATCCTCCGAATACGAGGGTTAACATCCACACTTCAGGATGCAGGCCGTCCTGTGACATTCCTATGGATACCTAGTCATGTCGGTATCTTGGGGAATGAGGCAGCAGATGACCTTGCCAAGACTGGCTGCAACAAGGCCACACCTGACTACGTTGTTCCTCGAACACTCTTACAGATTAGGACCCAAATCCGCCGCAAACAGAGAGAAGCTCGGGAAGCAGCCATCCCCCTGGACTCCCCGCCCACCTGGTACGATGTCCTCCGTAAACTTCCTGACCTCTCGTACGTCTACGGGAAAGGGTCGCGGAAGGGGGACGTGATTGCTGCCCGTATCATCATTGGGTATGACTTTGCTTGGGAGATTGGTATCCCCGCATCCCCTGAGCAACGCTCTTGTGCGTTATGCAGAAGACCCGACAGCCGCACCCTTATTCAATAATAATAATAATTAACGGTTTATTGAAAGAGCTTGGCAGCCAGAAGGCTGAAAATATACAGTTACATATTTGGGGAATGGGTTACGAATTACAAATAATATACAAGTAACATAAGTGACACAAATAAGACATATAATAACTTAGATGGGGATCAGCTCAAACTACAGTTCATTTCAACATAGTGACAGTGTAAGGAGCAGTGTTTACCGGGAGTGAATACACTGATTTATTACATGTTATTGATAATTTTTACAATGGTTGGGACTGGGCTGTTCTTATAGCGATCAGTTCGTGCACGTATGGGCTGGATGCGGTTGTGGTGTCGAACAGCAATTCTCGGACAGGGGATGTCAGGTGGTAGTAGGAGCCGGTGTCGGGGATGGTGTAGAAGCTTCTTACCAAATTTGCAGATAAGGTCGTGGTGATGGTCAGTGAGAGTCGAAAGGGTCAGTGTGTTGAGCGCTTCTTGATATGTGGAGTAGGAAGAGGAGAGAATAATTTTGCATGCCCTCTTTTGCACTTTTTCTAGGTGTTTACGTTGTGTGGCATTTAGGGAGGAAGACCAGGTGGGGGAGGCATAGGTGAGCTTGGGAAGTATGAATGTTGTGTATACACTGAGGAGCTCGTGTGCAGGAACTCCGAGGGACTTGAGTCGGCGGAGCAGGTGGAGACGGAAACTGGAGGCTTTGACAACTTCACTGACGTGTGGTTTCCAATTTAGTTTGTTGTCTATGGTGACGCCGAGGAGCTTCGTGGAATCTACAACCTGGAGTGTGTTCGGACCTAGGGTAATGGAAGGAGGTGGGACAATGTCGGAGGAGAGGTTGATGTGCATAACCATGGTCTTGGTATGGTTGATGGTGACATGGTTGTTGGTGGCCCAGTTTTGGAGACTGTTCAATAAATCCTGGAGGGCGGTATAGTTGGGAGCAGAATTGTTGACGCTGATCCCAATGGTGGAGTCGTCGACATATTTCCAGTGAGCAGGGGTTTCTCTTAGGGCATCATTGATGAGCATAAGGAAGCAGAGTGGTCCCATCTTGGTGCCTTGGGGGACGCTACAGGTGAGTGACTGAAAGGTGGAGACAGCCCCTCGGAAGCGTACAGCTTGGCGTCGGTCACTGAGGAAGTCTGTAAGCCATGGTATGAGACTTCTCCGAAGCCCGAGGTCAATAGCTTTGTTTATGATTATATTGTGGTCGACTAGGTCGAATGCTTTAGTGAAATCAATGAAGGCGACAGCTACAGACGTTTTTCGTTTCTCGAGATGGCGGTATATGTAATCGAGAAAGCTGACAAGACAGTGAGTGGTGGAGGAAGTTTTCATGTTGCCAATTAAAGGAGGGTTCATTTACTTGTATCAGAAATGATTGGTTGACTGAGAGAAGCATTGATGATGGAGCAGAGGGTTTTGGCAAGCTCCGGGGAGAACTCCTTGAAGAGTTTCATTGGTAAGTCAATGGGGGTGGTAGAGCGTTTTAATTTTAGTTTGTCCAGGCGTTTTGCTACGTCAAATTCTTCTACTAAGTCAGTGGGAAGGGGGGGCTGGTAGGTAAGCAGGGAGAGTGGTTGTGTCAAGCCGTGGGAGCGTCTGGCATATAGTAGCGAAATGGTTATTTGTTTGCTCAGCTGCGTCAACATTAGTGAGATGGCTAAGGAAGGGGAGGGGGTGTGTCTTATTGTTTAGTCCACAGAGTTCTTTAAGCTTACCATACCATTGACTGATGTTGGTCTGCTTCAGGTGTTGTAGTTTGGTTGGGTAGTGGGACTTCTTTGCAGTGCGTATTTCGCGGATGACTCTGTTGCGAAGTGACCTGTAGCGGATGTGGTCATTGAGATGAAAGGCTCTGTCTCTCTGTTGCATAAGTCTTTTGATCCGAGGTGTGATCCAGGGCAAGTCAGCTGGGTGAGATCTGACGGACTTCTCGGGAAGAAGTGGTGGTGAGCTTCCGTGGTAGTGTTGGTATAATTTATCCATTTGGTTTCCACGTCATCCACGCTAAGTACTTCAGTCCAGGGATGGTGAACAATCCACTGCCCAAAGAGGCGCACTGCAGAGTCAGTAATCGGCCTGTAGGTCTTGATGTAGGGTCTCTGTATTTGAGTGGGAGTGGCAGCTGGGGACCAGAGCACTGATAAGTGTGTGCTACACCCGATAGGAGGCATTGGTTGAGGTGGTTGGTACTGGTCCGCTAAGTCAGTTAAGATAAGGTCAAGGGTGTTTTGACCGTGTGTGGGGAAGGTCACAACTTGTGATAGTGATAGCTGGTCCTGGATATCAGTGGTGTCAATTTCATTTAAATCCCCACATAATACTAACTTGGCACATGGGTACCTAACTCTGAGGTGGTCTGAGGTGGTGATGAGATGATTGATAAGAGTGTCTCTGGTGGGTGATCGAGGCGGATGGTATGCCACACAGATTATAATGGAAGCAGTATTGCGTGGGTGGGCCCGGAGCACGACACGTACCCATAATGCTTCCACATCTGCTGGGACTTGAACATCCAGGCGTGACGGGCGTAGGTCATCTTGACAGAAGAGGGCAACGCCCCCTCCGCGTCTTTGTGAACGAAGGTGATGAAAGAGTTGATATCCCTCAATATGACACGTTTCAGGTACAATTTGCCAAGCCTCACATATGGCAACGACGCTCGCGGCGGTTGACCTGACTGTAGTTGCCAGCTCGTCGAACTTGTTAGCTAGGGAAGTGACGTTGGATAGCAGTAAAGACGGGAGATCATACCATATCCGTGGAACTTCTGTGTGGTGGTATGGTCTGTCAGGGGTGGGTTTCTCCGGTTTCCTAGTGGAGGTTACGGTTCTAATGGGCTTATGTGCATGACGGCCTTGTCTACGGCTCCGCGCGTGGAATATTTTCAGTGACTTGAGTAGCGCGATAACACTGCCATCAGGATAACCGTTCCCACGCTTTAGATGGTACAGAGTGCGTCGGGAGTAAGTGATTGGTGGCCATCGGTTGAAATCTGTTGTGGGCGGACGGAAGTGTTTGTCACTAGCGGCACTTTGAGGGACACTGACACTGGTAGACATCTGTTAATATTTGTCAGTCGTAAAGACCGTGGTGTTTGTCCCTGGTGCTTGGGGTCGCCGACACAGTTTTCACGATATATGTAAACACCGCGGTGGTCCTTGTCACTGGCACTTTAAAGTTGACCGATAAAGTGCCCACTGTCTGACTTTTCCTTGGGGTGCACTATCGAGCACTGTATGGTAATCACTTACTGCACTGATGGCTAGAATGTTTTGCCGAGAAAGTTCCTTAAGTGCACTATAGGAACACTGCTCCGTAATCAATCGCTTCCAACAAGATGTCCCCACACACAACGCTTCCGTGACGCCTGCTGGACCACCACTCCACGACCCCCTGACGGAGACACGATGATCCTCCCCATACTGGCCAGATATTTTGTAAATAATGTTGATTATGTGTTAAAGGAATATCCTTCCTTCCTTAGGCTTTAGTAAGCCCCTTTATAATATTTATACTGTATATACTTTTCACACTTGCCAGATGATTCTGGTGTCATTGTACAGGGGTACCTAGTGACAGCACTAGGATCCCGCTTCCTCTATCAAGGAATAAACAATTGAAATTGAAGTGAAATTGACACACCCCCTTCCCTTCCTTAGCCATCTCACTAATGTTGACGCAGCTGAGCAAACAAATAACCATTTCGCTACTATATGCCAGACGCTCCCCCGGCTTGACACCACCACTCTCCCTGCTTACCTACCAGCCCCCCTTCCCACTGACTTAGTAGAAGAATTTGAAGTAGCAAAACGCCTGGACAAACTAAAATTAAAACGCTCTACCACCCCCATTGACTTACCAATGAAACTCTTCAAAGAGTTCTCCCCGGAGCTTGCTAAACCCCTATGCTCCATCATCAATGCTTCTCTCAGTCAAGCCAGATGCCCAGCTGACTGGAAGACCTCTTATGTATCACCAGTGCCCAAGTCAACCAGCCCACAATCCTTAAATCAGCTACGACCTATTGTAATCACCCCAATACCCAGCCTAATCTGTGAAAGTTTTGTGTTCGACTGGCTGGGCTTTTGCTGATATTGCAGGAGTCGTAG
>NW_024735725.1:0-6792 GCF_018991925.1 Homarus americanus | reverse complement strand
TTCCTCGTAAGTTTCTAGACACACACACACACACACAGACGTACCTGGCGCTCCTCTCAGAGCAGCCAGGTCAACTGTTATGTTGGCCCATAACAACTCCCTCCCCTGAACCCTCCTCCCCACCGGAATATCAACAAGTTCACGCCAGAAGTTACTATTTCATTTAGGAAAGAAATGGAACCAGTGTTAAACAGAGGTGAACAGTGGTGAACAGTGCTTAAGTCAGTGAGAACAACTCAACAGAAACAGTGGTACCCAAGTTGACCTTTCACACAGTGAGGTCCCAGGTACCCAGTGATAACGGCCCGTGAAACCCAACTACCAGCGATGTGTTAATCCGTCTACGATAGGAAGGCCTGGAACCACACCTCACTCATATAACACCATCTGTGAGGGAATTACTACACCACGTGAAGCCCCTCATAACACCATATGTGAAGGAGTTACTACACCACGTGAGGCCCCTCATAACACCATCTGTGAGGGAATTACTGCACCACGTGAGGCCCCTCATAACACCATCTGTGAGGGAGTTACAACACCACGTGAGGCCCCTCATAGCCACCATCTGTGAGGGAATTACTACACCACGTGAGGCCCCTCATAACACCACATTTGTAAGGGAATTACTACACCACGCAGGCCTCATAACACCATCTGTGAGGGAATTACAACACTCACGAGGTCCCTCCTAACACCATCTGTGAGGGAACTACTACACCACGTGAGGTCCCTCCTAACACCATCTGGGAGGGAGTTACTACACCACGTGAGGCCCCTGATAACACCATCTGCGAGGGAATTACTTCACCACGTGAGGCCCCTCATAACACCATCTGTGAGGGAACTACTACACCACGTGAGGTCCCTCCTAACACCATCTGGGAGGGAGTTACTACACTACGTTTTTGCTGTTCAACACCTACATTAATCTGTATGTTCACTATGTTCCTTTACCTTTCTCTAATGAAGGCTTTTGTTAAACCACCAATGTATGTAATAAGTCATTTATGCCCAATGTATATTTTCAGCCTTCGGGCTGCAGAACTTTTTCAATAAACCGTTAATTATTATTATTATTATTATTATTATTAGACCCGCCGTCACCACAATCTCATAAGGAATTAACCCAAGACTCGACAAGCCTTCGACCTCAGCGCCGCCACACACCCCAACTCTTTCATCTGAGGACTTAACAGCCATCCACCTAACAGTCTCCTGCCTCCAATCATCCCAAATTGACTTCAACATACACCAGACAGCGAGACAGAACCTCCGATTGACTCCTGACCTGACCTGACGACACGACCTGGCCTGACACCCACCCCTAATAAGAACCCACCCACCCCACTCTGAACCCATCCACCCCACTCTGAACCCATCCACCCCAATCTGAACCCATCCACCCCACTCTGAACCCATCTGAACCCATCCACCCCCACTCTGAACCCATCCACCCCACTCTGAACCCATCCACCCCACTCTGAACCCATCCACCCCCACTCTGAACCCATCCACCAACTCTGAACCCATCCACCCCACTCTGAACCCATCCACCCCACTCTGAACCCATCCACCCCACATTGAACCCATCCACCCCACTTTTGAACCCATCCACCCCCACTCTGAGCCCATCCACCCCCACTCTGACCCCAACCACACCCCACTCTGAACCCATCAACCCCCATCAGAACCCATCCACCCCACTCTGAACCCATCCACCCAACTCTGAACCCATCCACCCCACTCTGAACCCATCCACCCCACTCTGAACCCATCCACCCCCACTCTGAACCCATCCACCCCACATTGAACCCATCCACCCCACTCTGAGCCCATCCACCCCCACTCTGACTCCCCACCCACCCCACACTGAACCCATCCAACACACTCTGCACCTATTCACCTCGACTCTGAACCCATCCACCCCCAATCTGGACCCATCCACCCCCACTCTGAAGCCACCCGTCCCCACTCTGAACCCAGCCATCATATAAAAATGAGCCAAGGTGGATGACCAGAAAACTTAAACATGACATAGGAATAAAGAAAGGAATTTATAAGAAATTAAAGGCAGGGGAGGAGCAGCCCAGAAATAGGTATAATGAACTATCTAGGAATGTTAAGAAAAATGTAAGGAAGGCAAAGATGGACTACGAAATCAGGATAGCAAGAGAATCCAAGGCGAATCCCAAGGGATTTTTCCAGGTATAAAGGACAAATGTCAAGGACAAAGTGGGACCTTTAAAGTCAGAGAGAGGGGAAGTGATTGATGACAGTGAGAAAATAAGCAAAGCATTAAACAGCTACTTCTTATCAGTTTTCACAGAAGAAATTCACGAGGAAATTCCAGAGGAGGAACTGATATTTAGGGGAAATGAAGAAGAGAAATTAAAGAATATCACTATCAGAAAAGAGGATGTTCTTAAATAGATAAAAAATTAAAGAACACAAAATCCCCAGGGCCGGATGAAATTTTCCCTCGAATTTTGAAAGACTGTCAGGAACAGATATGCGGACCCCTCGTAAATTTATTTACAAAATCAGTAGACACGGGAGTTGTGCCAGACTTGTGGAAACAGACAAATGTAGTACCCATATTCAAAAAGGGAGACAGAGCATCAGCGTCAAATTACCGGCCGATTAGTTTGACGTCAGTAGTGGGGAAATTTCTTGAATCAATTATAGCAAATAGCATCCAATCGCATTTAGAGAAAAGCAAATTAATCTACAACTCTCAACATGGGTTTACAACGGGAAAATCTTGTCTAACAAATCTGCTGACATTTTTTAGGAAAGTCTTCGAGGTAGTAGATAATGACGAAAATTACGATGTTATTTACTTAGACTTTAGCAAAGCGTTTGACAGAGTACCGCATCAGAGGCTTCTGAGAAAAGTAAAGGCTCATGGAATCGAGGGGAAAGTTTTAAATTGGATAAAATCATGGCTCACCGATAGAACACAGAGGGTCAGCGTAGATGGTGTTAAATCTGAGTGGGGTCATGTAACCAGTGGGGTTCCCCAGGGGTCAGTACTGGGCCCACTCTTGTTCATAATCTACATAAACGATCTAAATACTGGGATCAGCAGTGACATAAGCAAGTTTGCGGATGACACCAAAATAGGGCGGCAAATTAATTCAGGGCAGGATGCAAATGCACTTCAGGAGGATTTAAATAAACTGCAGGAGAGGTCAGAAAAAATGGCAAATGAAATTCAGCACCAGCAGGTGCAGCGTACTTAATATTGGAAGAACAAATACTGTCAATGTATACAGCCGTAACAACATTAACCTAGAGAAGTCGACTTGTGAAAGAGACTTAGGGGTACTTGTAAGCCCGGACCTACGGCTTAGAAAACAGAGTATTAGGTTTTATATCTAGAAGTGTAAGTAAGAAGAGTGCAGAGGTCTTATTGCAACTATATCTTGCGCTAGTCAGGCCGCACCTCGATTTTGCGGTTCAGTTCTGGTGCCCCTATTATAGAATGGATATAAATTCACTAGAGTCGGTGCAGCGAAGAATGACAAAAATGATTCCGGGACTTAGAAACCTTCCATATCAGGATAGGTTAAAGAAACTAAACTTGCATTCCCTAGAAAGACGAAGAGTGCGGGGAGATATGATAGAAGTATTCAAGTGGGTGAAAGGAATCAATAAAGGAGATATAGATAAAGTTCTTATAATATCCGAGCAGCATAGGACTCGGAACAACGGATTCAAGTTGAATAAGTTTAGGTTTAGGAGGGAGATAGGAAGAAACTGGTTCACAAATAGGGTGGTGGACGAGTGGAACAAGCTTAGCAACTTTGTAGTAAGTGCTGGAACGCTGGAAAGTTTTAAAAGGAGGCTGGATAGATTCATGGATGATAGAGAGTGGTAGTAACTCTTGACAGGAGCTGCCATGCACAGACCAACCGGCCTATTGCAGACTCCTTATTTTCTTATGTTATGTTTTTATCTTCACCCACCTCACTCCGACCTCAGCCACCCCATTCACCACACTCTTAACCCACCCCCACTCACCCCACTCTGAGCCCATCCACCCACACTCTGAACCCATCCATCCACACTCTCAACCCACCCATCTCCACTATGAACCCATCCACCCCCCTCAATGTGAATCAACTCTGGGAAATCATCTGTTGACTTACCACTCAAACAGGTAATTACCGTGGGCCACCAATTAACCCCAGCGATCACCAGTGTATCGGCTAATTAGATGAGCAATAATTAGGTGGGATCATAAAGACGATATTGGCTAATTACTGGGCGGGGTAATTTGTCCGCTGGCTAAACCCCTGATGGATGGTTCATGGTGATTAATTATTAAGAAATGGTGGCTGGTTATGGCCTGTTACTTGACCTTGTATATACTGATGGTAACTAATAAAATAATAATAACAAAAACAACAATAATAATACAATCAATAATAATAATAATAATAATAATAATAATAATAATAATAATAATAATAATAATAACAATAATGATAATAATAATAATAATGATGATAATAAAAATGATAATAATAATAATAATAATAATAATAATAATAATAATAATAATAATAATAATTATATTAATAATAACAACAATAATAATAATAATAATAATAATAATAATAATGATAATAATAATAATAATAATAATAATAATAATAATAATAATAATAATAATAATGATAATAATAATAACAATAATAATAATAATAATAATAATAATAATAATAATAACAATAATGATAATAATAATAACAATAATAATAATAATAATAATAATAATAATAATAATAATAATAATAATAATAATAATAACAATAATAATAATAATAATAATAATAATAATAATAATAACAAAAACAACAATAAAAATACAATCAATAATAATAATAATAATAATAATAATAATAATAATGATAATAATAATAATAATAATAATACTAATAATAATAATAATAATAATAATAATAATAATAACAACGATCATTCAGACATTACAGAAGGTACAGTCTGACAGTACAATACCTACAGGAACAACTGAGAGAAGTAGAATACTGTACTGTAATAATAAAGGTAGATTAGGGGAGATTAGGGTAGATTAGGGGTGATTAGGGGAGATTAGGGGAGATTAGGGTAAATTAGGTTAATTAGGTTAAATCTAGGGTAGATTAGGTTAAACTAGGGTAAATTAGTGGTGATTAGGGTAGATTAGGGGATATTAGGGTCAAATAGGGTAAATTAGGTGATTAGGGTAAATTAGGGGTGATTAGGGTAAACTAGGGTAAGATTAGTAGTACTGTAGTTCTCTCACAAGCAAGACAGCGGTACCAGCTTGGTTTGCACGGGTAGGGTCAGCAGGGTGTTGAGGAGGTGGAGGTAGGTGGAGGAAAAGGAAGGAGGTGGAAGGGGGGGAGGGGGTGGGGAGGGGGGAGGAGGGGAGGGAGAGGGGAGAGGGGGGAGGAGGGGAGGGGAGGGGGAGGGGAGGGGGAGGTGGGAGGGAGGAGAGTGGAGGAGGATGTGGGAGAAGGATCATAAAGAGGTGGGAAGAGAAGAGACAGAAGGGAGGAGGAGGAGCCAAGTGGACGAAGAACCCCCCTTAATTAGTGGCCAGGTAACGGCAAGGTGGGAAGAGGAGGGGGGTTAGGGGAGAGGGGGGTGGAGGAGGAAGGGGGGAGGAGGAAGAAGGGGAAGGGTGTAAGATATATGGACAGGAAGGGAAACGGAAGATGTTCGTAGTGATAAAAATAGAAAGGGGAGGAGGAGGAGGAGGATGTGTAGTAGGATGACACAGTAAGGCAGAGAACATAAGGAGTCTGCAATAGGCCGGTTGGCCTGTGCATGGCAGCTCCTGTCGAGAGTTACTACCACTCTCTATCATCCATGAATCTATCCAGTCTCCTTTTGAAACTTTCCAGAGTTCCAGCACTTACTACAAAGTTGCTAAGCTTGTTCCACTCGTCCACCACCCTATTTGTGAACCAGTTTCTTCCTATCTCCCTCCTAAGCCTAAACTTATCCAACTTGAATCCGTTGCTCCGAGTCCTATCCTGCTCGGATATTATAAGAACTTAATCTGTATCTCCTTTATTGATTCCTTTCACCCACTTGAATACTTCTCTCATATCTCCCCGCACTCTTCGTCTTTCTAGGGAATGCAAGTTAAGTTTCTTTAACCTATCCTGATATGGAAGGTTTCTAAGTCCCGGAATCAATTTTGTCATTCTTCGCTGCACCGACTCCAGTGAATTGATATCCATTCTATAATAGGGGCACCAGAACTGAACCGCATAATCGAGGTGCGGCCTGACTAGAGCAAGATATAGTTGCAATAAGACCTCTGCACTCTTGTTACTTATACTTCTAGATATAAAACTTAATTCTCTGTTTGCCTTATTTCGAACATTAACGTACTGTTTTCCAGGCCGTAGGTCCGGGCTTACAAGTACCCCTAAGTCTCTTTCACAAGTCGACTTCTCTAGGTTGATGTTGTTAAGGCTGTATACATTGTCAGTATTTGTTCTTCCAATATTAAGTACGCTGCACTTGCTGGTGTTGAATTTCATTTGCCATTTTTCAGACCACCCCTGCAGTTTATTTAGATCCTCCTGTAATGCATTTACATCCTGCCCTGAATTAATTTGCCGCCCTATTTTGGTGTCATCCGCAAACTTGCTTATGTCACTGCTGATCCCAGTATCTAGATCGTTTATGTAGATTATGAACAAGAGTGGACCTAGTACTGACCCCTGGGGAACCCCACTGGTTACACGGCCCCACTCAGATTTAACA
>NW_024735724.1:0-6109 GCF_018991925.1 Homarus americanus | reverse complement strand
AGGCAACTCCGACTTCAGGAGCTCTCTCCCAGACCCAAGATAGTGACTGAGATGGCTGGATTTTTGGTTCCTCGTCCTGACACAAGCAGCCATCGCAAATATTATCAAATTATAAATGCATCAGAATCTGAAACAGAAAAAAATATTGTTAGTTGGGTTGTTAAAGAATGAAGTCAGAAAGCAATGTTCACTATTTAATTGTAATGCACTAATGCAGCTATACGTTAGATTTTCGATAAATTTCACGCAAAAATTTACCTAGCAAAAGGTTGCAAAATATTGAAACTGAAATTATTTTCTGTTTATATACACTAAAATCTACCAAAAAAGTGATGGGCCATTAGTTTTAGCTGATCTTCCCTCCTATGACACACCCTAGTATAGTAATGTCCCCTTATCGAGTATAATAAAGCCCCCTGATCGAGTATAACAAAGTCCCCTGCTCAAGTATAACAAAGTCCCCTAATCGAGTATGACAAAGTCCTCTGATCGAGTATAACAAAGCCCCTTGATCGAGTATAATAAATGCCCCTAATCGAGTATAACAAAGTCCCCTGATCGAATAGAAAACAGTTGCCTCATCGAGTAAAACAAAGTCCCCTGGTCGAGTATAACAGAGTCCCTTGATCGAGTATAACAAAGCCCCCTGATCGAGTAAAACAAAGTCCCCCGATCGAGTATAACAAAGTCCTCTGATCGAGTAAAACAAAGTTCCCTGGTCGTGAATAACAAAGTCCCCTGGTCGAGTATAACAAATTCCCCTGATCGAGTATATCAAAGTCCCCTGGTCGAGTATAACAAATTCCCCTGATCGAGTATAACAACGTCCCCTGGTAGAGTATAACAAAGGCCCATGATCGAGTATAACAAAGGCCCCTGATCGAGTGCAACAAAGTCCCCTGATCGAGTATAACAAAGTCCCCTTATCGAGTATAACAAAGTCCACTGGTCGAGAACAACAAAGCACCATGGTCGAGTATAACAAAGCCAACTCATCGCGTATAACAATGTCCCCTGATCGAGTATAAGAAGGTCTCATGATCGAGTATAACAAATTCCCCTGGTTCGAGTATAACAAAAGCCCCTGATATAGTATAACAAAGGCCCCTGATCGAGGATAACAAAGTCCCCTGATCGAGCATAACAAAGACCCCTGGTTGAGTATAACAAAACCACCTAATCGAGTATAACAAAGTCCCCTGGTTTAGTATAACAAAGCCCCCTGATCGTGTATAACAAAGTCCCCTGATCGAGTATAACAAATTCCCCTGATCGAGTATAACAAAGGACCCCGGTTGAGTATAACAAAGCCTCCTGACTGAGTATAACAAAGTCCCCTGATCGAGTATAACACATCCCCTAATCGAGTATAACATATCCCCTGATCGTGTATAAAAAAGTTCCCTTGTCGAGTATAGTAATGTCCCCTGATCGAGTATAACAAAGTCCCTTGGTCGAGTATAACAAATTCACCTGATCAATTATAACAAAGTCCCCTGGTCGAGTATAACAAATTCCCCTAATCAGGTATAACAAAGTCCCCTGATCGATTATGACAAAGGCCCTTGATCGAGTATAACAAAGGCCCCTGATCGAGTATAAGAAAGTCCCCTTATCGAGCATAACAAAGTCCCCTGTTCGAGTATAACAAATTCACCTGATCAATTATAACAAAGTCCCCTGGTCGAGTATAACAAAGTCCCCTGGTCGAGTATAACCAAGGCCCCTCATCAAGAATAACAAAGTCCCCTGATCGCATATAACAAAGTCCCCTTATCGAGCATAACAAAGGCCCCTGGTCGAGCATAACAAAGCCCCCCTGACCGAATAATACAAAGTCCCCTGATCAAGTATAACAAAGTCCCCTGATCGAAAATAACAAAGTCCCCTGGTCGAGTATAACAAAGGCCCCTAATGTAGAATAACAAATACCCTGATGGAGTATAACAAAGTCCCCTGATCGAGGAAAACAAAGCCGCTCCTAATCGAGTATAACAATGTCCCCTTTTCAAGTATAACAAAGTCCCCTGATCGAGCATAACAAAGACCTCTGATCGAGTATACCAAATTCCCCTGATCGAGTATAACAAAGGCCCCGGGTTGAGTATAACAAAGTCTCCTGACTGAGTATAACAAAGTCCCCTGATCGAGTATAACACATCCCCTGATCGTGTATAACAAAGTTACCTGGTCGAGCATAAGAAAGCCCCCTGACCGAATAATACAAAGTCCCCTGATCAAGTATAACAAAGTCCCCTGATCGAAAATAACAAAGTCCCCTGGTCGAGTATAACAAATTCCCCTGATCAAGTATAACAAAGTCCCCTGATCGATTATGACAAACGCCCTTGATCGAGTATAACAAAGGCCCCTGATCGAGTATAACAAAGTCCCCTTATCGAGCATAACAAAGTCCCCTGGTCGAGTATAACAAATTCCCCTGATCAAGTGCAACAAAGTCCCCTGATCGAGTATAACAAAGTCCCCTTATCGAGTATAACAAAGTCCACTGGTCGAGAACAAACAAGCACCATGGTCGAGTATAACAAAGCCCCCTCATCGAGTATAACAATGTCCCCTGATCGAGTGGCAATAAGGTCTCAAGATGGAGTATAACAAAGCCCCCTGATCGAGGAAAACAAAGCCCCCCCTAATCGAGTATAACAAAGACCCCTGATCGAGTATAACAAAGTCCCCTGATCGAGCATAACAAAGACCCCTGATCGAGTATAACAAAGTCACCTGATCGAGTATAACAAAGTCCCCTGGTTGAATATAACAAAGCCCCCTGATCGAGTATAACAAAGTCCTCTGATCGAGTATACCAAATTCCCCTGATCGAGTATAACAAAGGCCCCGGGTTGAGTATAACAAAGCCTCCTGACTGAGTATAACAAAGTCCCCTGATCGAGTATAACATATCCCCTGATCGTGTAAAAAAAAGTTACCTGGTCGAAGGCCCCTCATCAAGTATAACAAAGTTCTCTTATCGAGCATAACAAAGAACCCTGGTCGAGTATAACAAAACCCCACCGATCGAATATTACAAAGTCCCCAAATCAAGTATAAGAAAGTCCCCTGGTCGAGTATAACAAAGTCCATTGATTGAATATAACAAAGTCCCTGGTTGACCATAATAAAGGCCCCTGGTCGAGTATAACAAAGTCCCCAAATCGAATATTACAAAGCCTCCTGATCGAGTATAACAAAGGCCACTGGTCGAGCATAACAAAGCACCCTGGTCGAGTATAACAAAGCCCCCTAATCGAGTATAAGAAAGTCCCTTGATCAAGTTTATCAAACCCCACTGGTCGAGCATAATAAAGGCCCAGATCGAGTATAACAAGGTCTCATGATCGAGTATAACAAATTCCCCTGGTTCGAGTATAACAAAAGCCCTTGATATAGTATAACAAAGGCCCCTGATCGGCGTATAACAAAGGCCCCTGATATGGTATAGCAAAGCCTCCCTGACTGAGTATAACAAAAGTCCCTGATCGGAAGTATAACATATCCCCTGATCATTAATATAACAAGTTACCTGGTCGAGCATAACAAAGCTCCCCTGACCGCATAATACAAAGTCCCCTGATCAAGTATAACAAAGTCCCCTGATCGAAAATAACAAAGTCCCCTAGTCGTGTATAACAAAGGCCCCTAATGGAGAATAACAAAGACCCTGATGGAGTATAACAAAGCCCCCTGATCGAGGAAAACAAAGCCCTCCCTAATCGAGTACAACAAAGTCCCCTGATCGAGTATAACAAAGTCCCCTGATCGAGCATAACAAAGACCCCTGATCGAGTATAACAAAGTCACCTGATCGAGTATAACAAAGTCCCCTGGTTGAGTATAACAAAGCCCCCTGATCGAGTATAACAAAGTCCTCTGATCGACTATACCAAATTCCCCTGATCGAGTATAACAAAGGCCCGGGTTGAGTATAACAAAGCCTCCTGACTGAGTATAACAAAGTCCCCTGATCGAGTATAACAAAGTCCCCTGATCGTGTAAAACAAAGGTTACCTGGTCGAGTATAGTAGCCATCCTGATCGAGTAAAACAAAGGCCCCTAATCAAGTATATCAATGTCCCCTTATCGAGCATAACAAAGGCCCCTGGTCGAGTATAACAAACCCCCCTCATCGAATATTACAAAGTCCCCAAATCAGGTATAACAAAGTCCCCTTATTGAGTATAACAAAGTCCCCTGGTTGACCATAACAAAGGCCCCTGGTAGAGTATAACAAAGTCCCTTAATCGAATATAACAAAGCCCCCTTATCGAGTATAACAAAGGCCACTGGTCGAGCATAACAAAGCACCCTGGTCGAGTATAACAAAGCCCCCTAATCGAGTATAACAACGTCCCCTGATCGCGTATATCAAACCCCCCTGGTCGAGCATAAAAAAGGCCCTCATCGAGTATAACAAGGTCTCATGATCGAGTATAACAAATTCTCCGGGTTCGAGTATAACAAAAGCCCCTGATATAGTATAACAAAGGCCCCTGATCGGCGTATAACAAAGGCCCCTGGTCGAGTATATCAAAGCCCACTGATCGTGTATATCAAAGTCCCCTGATCGAGTATAACAAAGGCCCCTAATCGAGTCTAACAAAGTCCCCTGATCGAGTATAGCAAAGGCTCTTGATCGAGTATAACAAATGCCCCTCATCGAGTATAACAAAGTCCCCTAATCGAATATAACAAAGCCCCCTGATCGAGGATAACAAAATGCCAATGGTCGAGCATAACAAAGGTCCCTGGTTGAGTATAACAAAGTCCTCTGATCGAGTTTAACAAAGTCCACTCATCGAGTATAACAAAGTCCCCTGATCGAGTATAACAAAGTCCCCTGATCGAGTATATCAAAGCCCCCTCATCGAGTATAACAAAGTCCCCTAATCGAGTATAACAAAGTCCCTGGTCGAGTATAACAAAGGCCCCTAATCGAGTATAACAAAGTACCCTGATCGAGTATAACAAAGGCCCCTGATGGAGTATAACAAAGTCCCCTTATCGAGCATAACAAAGGCCCCTGGTCGAGTATAACAAGGTCTAATGATCGAGTATAACAAATTCCCCTGGTTCGAGTATAATAGAAGCCCCTGATAGAGTATAACAAAGGCTCCTGATCGAGTATAACAAAGTCCCGTGATCGAGCATAACAAAGGCCCCTGGTCGAGGATAAAAAAGCCCCCATGATCGAATAATACAAAGTCCCCTAATCAAGTATAACACATCCCCTGATCGAGTATAACATATCCCCTGATCGAGTATAACAATGTCCCCTAATCGAGCATAACAAAGACCCCTGGTCGAGTATAACAAAGCCCCCCTCATCGAATATTACAAAGTCCCCAAATCAGGTATAACAAAGTCCCATGATCGGGTATAACAAAGTCCCCTGGTCGAAGAAAACAAAGCCCCCTGATCCAGTAAAACAAGTCCCCTGATTGAGTATAACAAAGTCCCCTGGTTGACCATAACAAAGGCCCCTGGTAGAGTATAACAAAGTCCCTTAATCGAATATAACAAAGCCCCCTAATTGTGTATAACAATCGCCACTGAACGAGCATAACAAAGCACCCTGGTCGAGTATAACAAAGCCCCCTAATCGAGTATAACAAAGTTCCCTCATCGAGTATAACAAATGACACTGATCGAGCATAACAAAGGCCCCAGGTCGAGTATAAATAAGCCCCCTGATCGAATATATCAAAGTCCCCTGATCGAGTATAACACATCCCCTGATAGAGTATAACATATCCCCTGATCGTGTAATAACAAAGTTCCCTGGCCGAGTATAGTAATGTCCCCTGATCGAGTATAACAAAGCCCCTTGATCAAGAATAACAAAGTCCCCTGGTCGAGTATAACAAAGTCCCCTGATCGAGTATACCAAAGTCCTCTGATCGAGTATAACAAAGTCCACTGATCGGGTATAACAAAGGCCCTTGATCGAGAATAATAAAGGCCCTTAATCGACTTTAACAAAGTCCCTTGATCTAGTAAAACAAAGCCCCCTGATCTAGTAAAAAAAAGTCCCCCGATCGAGTATAACAAAGAACTCTGATCGAATATAACAAAGTCCAATGGTCGTGTATAA
>NW_024735723.1:0-14238 GCF_018991925.1 Homarus americanus | reverse complement strand
CTAGAAGTTACGTATTACTTAAGGACCAAGTCTGCATCTCGACCTCATTTTATTATTTTTTATTTTCATTACAATTATTGCTTTGATATTATTACTATTATTATTACTATTATCATAACTATTCTGTAGTAGTATCAATATTTTCATTTGATTGTTTCTAGAGCAGCTGTTAGTGAGGGAGACTGTTGCTGCCAGTCCGTTATTCTAATTTATTATTAGTTATTATGGTGGTGTGTTGCGCCCCTAGTGACCACGTCTGGCAGGGGAGGGCAGAGGGGAAGGAGAGATGGAGGATGGGAGGGAGGTGAGTGAAGGGAGGGAGGGTGAGGGAAAGACGGAGAGAGATGGATGGAGGAGGCAAAGTGTAAAGAGAATAGCTTCCCAAAGAAACACAGCATAAACGGGAAAATTAGGAGACGAGACAGCAATCTACGGAGACAAAATATACTTCACACAATAAGGGTTGCGATGGGTCTTCTTTTACCACTGTCTAGAGCACCTCCTCCCCTCCTACTCTTCTTCCTCGTGTTACCTGTCTGCATTATCCTTCGGCGGCCCTGTACTCTTTCCTCTGTCATACTTTGTAGAATTTTTTTCTAAATCTTAATCTTCACTTTGTGTCGTCGAGGCCACCCAGTCTTCCTTTATCAGCGCCATCAGGCACCCACCATATCACTCATCCATCTTCCTCATCCTCACTTCTCAAACGTCCCAGACGATCGATAACCCGGCGGAGGCTTCTGTTACACTCTCCTCGGCCTCCAGTAACACCCAAAAACACAGGTGGTGCCCTTAATGAGGTGTGTTTAGGCACAATGGTCGGGGGTCATCAGGTGCTGATGCCTGAGGGTGGGGTGATAGAAGTTAAGAGTCATGGTGTTAACAGATGGTGACTTTGGTCCGGACCCTGGGTGATGGTGAAGAAACGTCACATCCGACAGAGAGAGTGAGGGTGACACATGACGGCGGTTCTCAGCAGGTGGGTGGGGTGGGTGGTGAGCGACCAGGTGCCCTCCAGACGTGCCCTACTCCCACCCGTGGCTCCAACGGCGACGCCCACATTCTCCTCTCCCACCTCTCTACATACCCTTCAGGACATAAGCAGCCAAGACGAAAATATTCTTCTTCCTTCTCTGAAACTCAGTAAGGAGGAAAAGGGTCTTGAGATAGCTCATTTTTTCTGTTCATCAAGGATTTCTTCACCAGTCCTGCTTTCCAAAGGCCCGAGCTGCAATTTTGCTTATGTTTTTTACAGATTACAAATAAGATTGCAGCAGATATGTCACAGTCTTAAAACTTTTCTTTATCAAAATAAGGCACATCTAATAAATTCCGTCTGGACTTCTCTGAACTAACCTACAGGACAAATCTCTCTCACCCCCCAACACCACCATCTACACCTCCCCCACCCCAACACCACCACCTACACCTCCCCACCCCAACACCAACACCTACACCTCCCTCACCCCCAACACCAACACCTACACCTCCTCACACCCCCAACACCAACACCTACACCTCCCCACCCCCAACACCACCACCTCATCTCCCCCACCCCCAACACCACACCTACACCTCCTCATCCCCCAACACCACCACCTACACCTCCTCACCCCAACACCACCACCCACACCTCCCTCACCCCCAACACCAACACCCACACCTCCCCACCCCCAACACCAACACCCACCTCCCCACCCCCACACCACCACCCACACCTCCCTCACCCCCAACACCACCACCCACACCCCCTCACCCCCAACACCACACCACTTACACCTCACACCCCCAACACCACCCACCCTACACCTTCCCTCACCCCCCAACACCACCACCTCCTCACCCCAACACCACCACCTACACCTCCCCTCACCCCCAACACCACCACTCTACACCTCCCTCACCCCAACACCAACACCTACACCTCCCCACCCCCAACACCAACACCTACACCCCCCCACCCCAACACCACACACACCTACACCCCTTCACCCCCAACACCACCACCTACACCTCTCTCACCCCAACACCACCACCTACACCTCCTCACCCCAACACCAACACCTCCCCCACCCCAACACCACCACCTACACCTCCTCACCCCCAACACCACCTACCCACACTCCCCACCCCCAACACCAAACACCTCCTCACCCCAAACACCAACACCTACACCTCCTCACCCCCAACACCAACACCTACACCTCCCCACCCCCAACACCAACACCTACACCTCCTCACCCCCAACACCACCACCTACACCTCACCCCTCAACACCAACACCTCCTCACTTCCCCAACACACCTACACCCTCCCCACCCCCAACACCACCACCCACACCTCCCCACCCCCAACACCACCACCTCCACACCCCCCACCCCAACACCACCACCTACACCTCTCTCAACCCCAACACCAACACCCACACCTCCTCACCCCAACACCACCTCACACCTACACCTCCCCACACCCCCAACACCACCACACCTACACCTCACCCCCCAACACCAACACCTACACCTCCCTCACCCCAACACCACCACCTACACTTCTCCCCACCCCAACACCTACACCTCCCCTCACCCCCAACACCAACACCTCCTCACCCCCAACACCAACCCCACACCTCCCCACCCCAACACCACCACCACACCTCCCTCATCAACACCAACACCCCACACCTCCCTCACCCCCAACACCAACACACTAACCTCCCTCACCCCAACACCACCACCTACACCTCTCACCCCAACACCACCACCCACACCTCCTCACCCCCAACACCAACACCTACACCCCCCTCACCCCAACACCACCACCTACACCTCCTCACCCCAACACCACCACCTACACCTCACCCCCAACACCACCACCTCCCTCACCCCCCAACACCAACACCTACACCTCTCACCCCAACACCACACCCCCTCCCTCACCCCCAACACCACCACCTACACCTCCCTCACCCCCAACACCACCACCCACACCTCCCTCACCCCCAACACCAACACCTCCCCTGCCCCCCAACACCAACACCTACACCTCACCCCCAACACCACCACCTACACCTCCCCACCCCAACACCAACACCCACATCCTCACCCCCAACACCACCACCTACACCTCCCTCCACCCCCAACACCAACACCTCCCCACCCCCAACACCAACACCTACACCTCCCCACCCCCAACACCACCACCTACACCTCCTCACCCCAACACCACCACCACACCTCCCCACCCCAACACCACCACCTCCCTCACCCCCAACACCACCAACACTCCCCCACCCCCAACACCACACCTACACCTCCCCACCCCCAACACCACCACCTACACCTCCCCACCCCCAACACCAACACACCTACACCTCCCCACCCCAACACCACCACCTACACCTCCTCACCCCCAACACCACCACCCACACCCCCACCCCCAACACCACCACCTCACACCTCTACCCCCAACACCAACACCTACACCTCACCCCCAACACCACCACCTACACCTCCTCATCCCCAACACCACACCACCTACACCTCCCCCCCCCCAACACCAGCACCTCCCCACCCCCAACACCAACACCCACACCCCCTCACCCCAACACCAACACCTACACCCTCACCCCCAACACCACCACCTACACCTCACCCCAACACCACCACACCCACACCTCCCCACCCCAACACCACCACCTACACCTCCCCACCCCCCAACACCACCACCCACCTCCCCACACCCCCAACACCACCACCTACACCTCCCCACCCCAACACCACCACCCACACCTCCCCACCCCAACACCACCCACCTACACCTCCCCACCCCCAACACCACCACCCACTCCCTCACCCCCAACACCATCACCTACACCTCCCTCACCCCCAACACCAACACCTCTACACCTCCCTCATTCCCCAACACCAACACCTCACCTCTCACCCTCAACACCAACACCTACACCTCTCTCACCCCCAACACCAACACCTCCCTCACCTCAACCCACACCTCATTACACCAACACCAACACCTCCCTCACCACATCAACACCACCACCACTCTCAACACCTGTGACAGTAGAGACTAGGTGCCGACGCACGTGTGTGTGTGTTAATAATATTATAATTAACTTTTATTGAAAGAGCTTGGCAGAAGGCTGAAAATATACAGTTACATATTGGGAATGGGTTACGAATTACAAAAATATACAAGTACATAAGTGACACAAATAAGACATATAGTAACTTAGATGGGGATCAGCTCAACTACAGTTCATTTCAACATAGTGACAGTGTAGGGAGCAGTGTGTGTGTGTGTGTGTGTGTGTGTGTGTGTGTGTGTGTGTGTGTGTGTGTGTGTGTGTGTGTGTACTCTCGGTAAAAGTATCTTCATGATGGTTACGATGAATTTCGAACTGAACAATCCATACGCAGGATTATCAATACCGGGCATGCCTAAGCCTTTATCAAAAACCTTCGTTCGTGGTGTCATTTTGTTTAATATATATAATAAGATGAGGACACTTTTCCAGATCACTTGGTGTGGGTTTCCAGCTTAACTACAGTACACAAGCTTCTTACGTGAGGGAGCGCCGTCCGTCAAGCTAACACTGTACAGTACTTAAGTCATATGAGAGATAGCCATGTACCGTACTCATTAGCCATTATCTATGCAAATACTTGTTTAATCTAAAGTAATTCAACGACAGTTAAATTGGATGAGAAGCTGATTTGCATACTCTTGCTCTGAGGGCAGCTGATAAGACCTTAACACCAACACCAAGCTGGTTTATGACTGGCTATCCTGGAGGTCAGCTGAAGGTCCTGACACTACACTACACTACACTACGCTACGCTACACTACAGAGTACTAGCGCTGAGGTTAATTGAAAGTCAAACCAATATGGCGATATAAGAGTGTTCATTTACCTCAGTGTTTATTACTCTCTGGGTGATGGAATTTATAGAATATAATTATGTAATTTTATTGTAACACTTTACCTGCCTGCAACACTGTTTACCCAGCCTGCAACACTTATCCGGACTGCGACATTGTCTACCCAGCCTGAACATTTGTATCCGGCCTGCAACACAACACCTTATCCGCCTGCAACACAACACCTTATCCGGACTGCAACACCTTATCCGGCCTGCAACACAACACCTTATCCGGACTGCAACACCTTATCCGGCCTGCAACACAACACCTTATCCGGCCTGCAACACAACACCTTATCCGACCTGCAACACAACACCTTATCCGGCCTGCAACACAACACCTTATCCGGCCTGCAACACAACACCTTATCCGGCCTGCACAAAACACCTTATCCGGCCTGCAACACAACACCTTATCCGGACTGCAACACCTTATCCGGCCTGCAACACAACACCTTATCCGGACTGCAACACCTTATCCGGCCTGCAACACAACACCTTATCCGGCCTGCAACACAACACCTTATCCGACCTGCAACAACACCTTATCCGGCCTGCAACACAACACCTTATCCGGCCTGCAACACAACACCTTATCCGGCCTGCAACAAAACACCTTATCCGGCCTGCAACACAACACCTTATCCGGCCTGCAACACAACACCTTATCCGACCTGCAACAAAACACCTTATCCGGCCTGCAACACAACACCTTATCCGCCTGCAACACAACACCTTATCCGGCCTGCAACACAACACCTTATCCGGCCTGCAACACAACACCTATCCGGCCTGCAACACAACACCTTATCCGGCCTGCAACAAAACACCTTATCCGGCCTGCAACACAACACCTATCCGGCCTGCAACACAACACCTTATCCGACCTGCAACAAAACACCTTATCCGCCTGCAACACAACATCTTATCCGGCCTGCAACACAACACCTTATCCGACCTGCAACACAACACCTTATCCGACCTGCAACAAAACACCTTATCCGGCCTGCAACACAACACCTTATCCGGCCTGCAACAAAACACCATCCGACCTGCAACACAACACCTTATCCGCCTGCACAACATCTTATCCGGCCTGCAACACAACACCTTATCCGGCCTGCAACACATCTTATCCGCTGCAACACAACACCTTATCCGGCCTGCAACACAACACCTTATCCGGCCTGCAACATGGAGCACTCACCCTTGATTTAGTCTAGACGGCTCATGTTTTAACTTAAGGAGACGGACAGGAAATAACCGAATACCACAAATGTTAAGGAGTCACTTTATACCGTAATCCAGTGACATGACTAGATGATGAGGAAGTCGTCAGTCAGTCATTAAGTCAGTCAGTCAGTCATTAGTGCTCCTCACTTGGCCTACACAGTCAGTCAGCCATCAAACAGAAGATAAGAATCAGTCACTTCCCTCAACCATAGTTCATCACTTCCTCACTTCCTTCAACCATTGTTCATCACTTCCTCACTTCCTTCAACCATTGTTCATCACTTCCCTCACTTCCTTCAACCATAGTTCATCACTTCTCACTTCCTTCAACCATTGTTCATCACTTCCCTCACTTCCTTCAACCATTGTTCATCACTTCCTCACTTCCTTCAACCATTGTTCATCACTTCCTCACTTCCTTCAACCACTGTTCATCACTTCACTTCTCAACCATTGTTCATCACTTCCCTCACTCTCAACCATTGTTCATCACTTAACCATACTACAGCAACCACAATAACAACTACATCCACAACAACCATCACCACAACATCTAACCACAACAACTACAACAACCACATCAACCACAACAACTACAAGAAATTAAACCAGAACTGCAACCACAATACCAACAATGATATCAGTATGTAAGAACCACCAAGAGAGGAGGGGGGGGGGGGGGGGGAGAGGGGGAGGGCCAAGATGACGTCACAGTGCCACCTCGTGCTTCATCATCATGCCACGTTCCCTATACACACTCTATATAAATTAGTACTGTAATATACATTCCTTATATAAATGTCATATGACTAAACAAACTTGTAAGATACAATAAACTTTGGTTATATTTCATAAACATTATATAAATTACGTAAATTATGTATATTATGTATTTTTGTAAATTATGTATTTTATGTAAATTATGTAAATTATGTATATTATGTATTTTATGTAAATTAAGTATATTATGTATTTTATGTAAATTATGTAAATTATGTATATTATGTATTTTATGTAAATTATGTATATTATGTATATTATGTATTTTTAAAATTATGTATATTATGTAGCTCATGTTAGTAGTTATTCATTCTCCTGTAAATTTGGGTACAACCTAAATTTATTCAACTAAGACGTCTCGGTAACTTAACCAATCCTTACCAACTTTAGGTTAAAGGTTAAGTTGAAGTTAGATAGGTTTGTGTATCCATGGCGCGACAGCTGGATATGACACATGGCATGTATAGTGTGGATGGGACAGGTATAGTGTGCACGAGGCAGGTACAGTGTGCACGAGGCAGGTAGAGTGCATGAGGCAGGTAGAGTGCACGCGGCAAGTACAGTGCACGAGGCAAGTACAGGCACGAGGCAGGTAGAGTGTGTGAAGGACGTGAACTAGGCCACAGTGACCAGACTCAGCAGGAATGGTCGTCCCCACACTAAGAACCTGCAGAAGGTCACACGCTTCCCACACGAGTAAAACTGCATCATGAACGTCGTCAACAAAGAGGACAACGAACACGTCAAGGTGTTAAGTGTCAGGCTGCCGCTCACACAACATAATGAACTTACACCGCCACACAACTCTATTGGATGATAGAGCCACAAACGTTCTTCACCTGAGAGAGGGTGCTGATGAACATGAACTCCGCATGCTTCCTGTTGGGCGCTGTAAACGCTTTTGCGCTTGCCTGATAGAATGCAAGGGATGCCCAATAAACCACCTCTTCTTTATGGGGTCAAATCTGAAATATGATTTGCCCTGTTGTCCCTTAATATGACAGGTTATTTCATTATGTCCTTCCTGGATCACTGTGCGGTATTGTGCACAGTAAATTACAACACACTATATCAACGCTACACCACCCAAGTGCCAGCAATACCATAGTAGAAACTATTTCTTAGTAATACTAGGTCGGGGTGTTCGATCGCTGATGAATCTTGGGGCACCGAGCTCTCGGGTTTAAACCTGAAAATCGCATTTAACTGGATTTTTATGTGTAATAAGCCAATAATGAAGATCTTAGGAGGCAGCGACCTACCAGCGACCCTATGGCACCTGTGGGTGCGGCTTAATCACGTGGTACCTGCCCGTAGCGGTTTTGCTTACCTACCCGGACACAACCATCTCCGGATGGAAGTTTTCTATTCATTTACAAGAGTTAACGCAGACCTACACGGTCTTTATGATTCTAACAACAGGTTCGTGCGAGGGCGGCAATGCTGGATTGGCGGAGGGAGAATTAGGCGAGTGGTAGTGCCGCCCAGGCACAAGGTGTGTTGCTTATGGTCCTGTTTACTCGACCTGTCCCCAACCATCCAAGTTCAGTCTCAACATTCACACTCACTAAGTCCTGAAACGAGAGAGAGAGAGAGAGAGAGAGAGAGAGAGAGAGAGAGAGAGAGAGAGAGAGAGAGAGAGAGAGAGCCACACGTACTGTAACTGTAACTTGTAATAAACAAGAAAGCAACGACAGGTGATCGAGGTGTATTTTTTTACCCTCCAGCACAACGGCCAAATCATAATTATTCCTTTAAATTTTATCCTGACCTTTGAAATACGTATAAGGAGACGAGGCTTCTGATGACGCTGATGACACCACACCACACCACACCACACCACAAACACATGCACAAAACATAATGAATAACATTCACAAGGTATATGTGAGAGCTTCGCTTAACACTGTATATATACAGATATATATAGAACAACAAAACTAGTATACAAACATTAAATATAATTATGTACACTAATAAACGCGGTTTCAGCTTATGTAGACTATTTCTTTATAAAACATATACTTTACAAAAACAATCAATCAAAATGCAGTGAGTCTGTGCCTTGTTGACAGTGGTTGATGTAAGCAGGAGGCCCCGGAGTGTGGCGCCAGCACCTCGCCCACACCCACCCCAGATATAAAATACGTGCAACAACACGTACAATCACCTACTATGTCTTATATCATAATTAACTTGTATCCTTTGATCACTTGTGTATTTGATCATGTGTAAAATAGTATTTAGTTTAATATCAGATACAAGGTTCCCACGCTGTTAGGTGATGATGGGGAAACATGTTGGTTCATGTTTCCGTGCACAGTACTTATAACACCCTCACGTTACTAAGTATAGAGTATAGTAGAGAGACACCGGGCAAGGTGTGTGAGGAGGAAGCAGTTACCAGCTGAGACAAAAGAACATACACATCACTGCTGAGTGTGTGCCTTCACGCTGCCTGCTTCCTGCCCACACCTCCCCCACTCATTGCCAGTCTGCTGGGTACTTTATGTAAATGCCGAGGACAGACACCGCCACATGTGGGAAGATGTACTCTATGCACGACAATGACCGAGCACAAAACAGGCAATTGTTGTAGCAAGTGACCGAGAAATGTCATTAAGCTGGACTTGTTAAGAACATGATACACTGAGTCACGTCAGTCAAGGATGTAATTCCTAGAGATGAAAGAAATTAAAAGATAAAAGTGTGACAAGAAGTTACGTAAAATAACAATGTTGAGTAAGCACTAGGGAGGTAATAACAGAGGTGTACTGCTGCACCACACATCACCACACACTGCCAGGCAACATCCGTCTAATCATCATCTTCCAGCAGTAATCATAAGTTTTATAATGCCACAATACCTAAACCAACAATAAAATAGCCAAACATGTCTTGGGTACTTCATATTATACTCGAGACAACAAATCGATGACTGCAAAACACTCTTATCATCACAAAAGAAGAGCTGGTAAATACATCTTCATCAAGAAGAGACAAATTACAACTTGAGGTCCCCGCCCCTGAGCCACAACAATGACGAGGTTGTGACCGGGTGTTGTCGCCCGCCGGAGTGAGGATGCACAAACCAGTACACCTAGCTTCCTGCCGCCCTTACTACAAGTGACACCCATGTCATAATGAATCCACAAGGACACAGTTTGATGATGAGAGTTAGCTACAGACCCACACACTGGCTGGCAGTTTGTACATCAACATGTTGAGGACGACGGTCGGGGACGAAGACAACTATGTGTAGATGGTGGGAGGTTTAACTTAACGCTCAGTCCTCCACCGTCTCCTTCACACGCATACCAGAAAGTGTCTGTCGCATTTTGCTGAGAAGGGTAATTTTCTCGGTGATATGAGGGGGCGTTGCCGTCCAGTGGTAATGGTGGGGGGGCCTGGAGGGCCTGGCAGCACCACCCGCCTTACAGTGCCAGGAATGTCTTATCATTCCCTGTGCAGAAACTCAAATCTTTACGAGGTTAACATCAGTTATGAACGTCATGAGTATAAGTGATGTGTTGTCTGTTGAGTTATATTGTGTCATCCATCAGTGTTGACGACTGTCTTGCTCTAACAGTAACACACATGAACATCATTTGGTTAACAACTCCAAAAGTAGACCAAGTAGACGCTCCAGATCACAGAAGTAACTATTGTGAAGGTGTTGAACGAAGAGCAGCACCCGCTTCAATATTATAATTATGTTTTAGTAATATTATAAGAGTAAACATTAGTCTATATACAGTACTTGGTTTGTGACGTTCTGTTGGGGAGTTCTGTACCTGTACGACCATAACACCTGTTACCTGCACGACCATAACACCTGTTACCTGCACGACCATAACACCTGCTACCTGTACGACCATAACACCTGTTACCTGCACGACCATAACACCCTACCTGTACGACCATAGCACCTGCTACCTGCACGACCATAACACCTGCTACCTGTACGACCATAGCACCTGTTACCTGTACGACCATAACACCTGCTACCTGTACGACCATAGCACCTGTTACCTGCACGACCATAACACCTGCTACCTGTACGACCATAGCACCTGTTACCTGCACGACCATAACACCTGCTACCTGTACGACCATAACAATACCTGGACGCTCGCTGTAAATCTTAACAATACTCGCCTGACAGTTTATAAACACGAACCTTGTTGTGTGTACTGGGAGAGCTTGTCAACATAGCGTAAGGAAGGAGTCAGGGTGCAGGGAGGAGTCAGTGTCAGGGAGGGATAAGGTGTCAGGTGTCAGGGAGGGATAAGGGTGTCAGGAGGGATAGGTGGGGGTGTCAGGTGCCAGGATAACACTTCAAAACTCATGTAGACGATTCAACAAAACCTAGTCTCACCTACTGCCCTGTATGAAGTCTTGTGATTCCCTCGGTTTCAGCATTATAATGAATGGGTTTAACTTCCGTATGTTGTAAGAAGAGTAGGAGAGGAAGAGGTAGGAGAGGAAGAGGTAGGAGAGGAAGAGGTAGGAGAGGAGGAGGTAGGAGAGAAAGAGGTAGGAGAGAAGATGTGGGAGAGGAGGGATGAGGGAGAGGAAGAGGTGGGAGAGGAAGATGTGGAGAGGAAGATGTGGGAGAGGAAGAGGTAGGAAAGGAAGAGGTAGGGAAGAGGGAGAGAAGGAAGAGGAAGATGTAGAGTAGGGAGGAAGTTGGTGAGGAGTGAAAACCTGAAGAACCAGCCTCCCCACACACACACACACACACACACACACACCAAACACTACGCAAGGTATACACACGCCAATCATACTCAGGGCAGTGCGTATGATGGTCACATACAGAAATAGATGGTTAGGTCAGGTCTATTAACGAGACTTTTCTGTATTTTGTAGGCAGTTGAGTGGGTGTCAGCGTCTATTTGTGTTCACCATGACAGCACACACACACACACACACACACACACACACACACACACACACACACACACACACACACACACACACACACACACAGGGTCTAAAACAGTATCGCGTCAACTGTGAATCCATGTTATGACTCCTTGGCTGAAAAGTTTTATAACAGCAGCAGGTGACGAGCATTTATTTAGTCTGTCAAGCCCACACTGAGTTTGTTCCGATGAATGATTATTAGCGTTTACTCAGATGGCAGATATAGGTCCCTGGTTCCCTAGTTTGAGATGTTCTGTTGGTGTGGTCTTCACAATATACAACCACACGCTTTATAAATTGTCCCGGACTCGGAGGTAAACATGACCGCACAGGGCACTGGTCCAAAGCCAATATGTCTACCACGACGACCAACTGATAATTCAAACAAACTTTCCTCCATAACGGCGCCGTGAACATTGTTGGAGGCACAACAGACAGTCTAACGTTAGTTAACATTTTCATAACCTGGTGTTACTTTACTGCTGTAGTGCATTGTGTCTCGGGTACAACCTTGTGCCATCTACAGTATACGCTCGCTGGCGGAAAAACATAATACTGAATGTAATTTTGCTCGTTTTATCTTTCAACAGTTACCTTCTAACGGAATTTTATATGCGTGTTAAAATTACTTCAGTTAATCACATCCAGTCTAACTGTTTAACTGCGTCCAATGTTTTATTTTGTTTAAAACCAAAGAGTTATTCTCACACTGTAAGGCCACAAATTGTACTTTATTAGGTTATTGATCTTGGAGCGATGAAGGTCCTCATTGTGAGTAGAGATATTTAAAATACAATTTCTACACCACACGGTGAGTAAGAAGATTCACTCATACATTTCTAATAAAAATAATGTTACTGTTGACAGACTCAGTAGTGTCAGTGTTTTAGGTGCGTCTTCTTGGCTTCTTCAGGTGATGAGTGTTGGTGGGCTCTGTGACAACAGCCTGGGCTGTCATCCGTCTGTGATTTTAATGCTTATAGTAAATCACTCCTGTCATAACACACTCTACCGTGTGCCAGGCGGGAGGAAGTGGAGGCAGTCACGTACAGTCAAGAACCCAAGTTAATTTACACTCATATTAGAAACTACCAAACCCACATGAAGTATCACACCGCCGCCATCTATGGTTAAGAAGCAACTCGAAAGTTTCAGACGTAAGACGCTTATGTTCGTGACTGTCTTCCTCTCGAGTACAGTACAGGTAAAATGTTAATTTATGACTGGAAAACCACCTCATGGACCCTTCCTCCGTCTCTCTTGCTCGTTCTTCGTACTGCCGTCTTCAACTGACTCCAAATCAGCCAATAAGCAACGTTGAGAAGTAACGCTCCATCAACATGACTGCGTTGACAACATACTGCACACTTGTTCGCTTCGCACAAGGGTGATGTGATTATTTCTCTCCACTGAGTTTTCCTGTTCATTATCTTCTTCACCATTACTATGTGTTCTAAGATCCTAACTGTCCATTAATACTTCTATTCATCAGAAGGAAGGAGAAAAATATTTAATAATCTATTCCGTGTCTTCACACACACTGGGCGCCACACACCTCTGCTCTCATCACACGACAAAAACTAGCTCAACCTCCTTCTAGGAACGCTCAACACTACACTTGTCTCCTCCTCCCTCCCTCACCCTTCTCCTCTTTCCTCTCCCTCACCCCTTCACCTCCGCCTTCCTCTCCCTCGCCACTTCTCCTGTTTCCTTACCCAGTCCCTCCTACTTCCTGTCCACCACCCCTTCTCCTCCTTCCTATCGATTCATATGGATAATGTCACTGTTCACTGCCATGCAGGATAGAGGTTCGTACACAAAGAGTTGCATCATATTCATTGACAGTACATATACATATATGTAAACACACACACACACACATATACATACATATACGTATATACATACACATATACACATGTACACGCATATATACATGCGCACACGCACACATACATACATATACGTCGGTCAGATTCATGTGGGTAATGTCACTTTTCACTGCCATACAGGACAGAGGTCTGTACACAAAGAATGCATCATATCTATTGACACTATATAGGTCAGATTCATGTGTAATGCCACTCAGTTCACTGCTACGCAGGACAGAGGTCTGTACACAAAGAAGGAAATACATCACATTCACCAGCAGCATATATGGGTCAGTGGATCACACATTGGAGTCATATTCTAATTGAAGACTAATCAGTGTGGGCTAGCAAATTTGGGATAAACAGCAAGAATGTCCTCAAGCAATACCTGATTCAATGAAGTAATTACATAGTTCAAGATACAGTAAGTCAGGTGGCCTGAAGTCTTTGACAGTGTCATATCTAATAATATAGTGTTCAAGTATGCT
>NW_024735722.1:0-10560 GCF_018991925.1 Homarus americanus | reverse complement strand
GTATAACAAAGAACCCTGATCGAGTATAACAAAGGCCCCTCATCGAGTATAACAAAGGCCCCTCATCGAGTTTAACAAAGGCCCTCATCGAGTATATCAAAGTCCCCTGGTCGAGTATAACAAAGGCCCTGATCGAATATAACAAAGGCGCCTGAACGAGTATAACAGCGTCTCCCTGATCGAGTATATAACAAAGTTCCTGATCGAGTATAACAAAGTTTCCCCTGATCGAGTATAAACAAAGTCCTGATCGAGAATAACAAAGTCCCCTGATCGAGTATAACAAAGCTTCCCGTGATCAAGTATAACAAAGTCCTCATCGAGTATAACAAAGGCCCTCATCGAGTATAACAAAGTCCCATGATCGAGTATAACAAAGGCCCCTGATCAAGTATAACAAAGTCCCCTGATCGAGTATAACAAAGTCCCCTGATCGAGTATAACAAAGTCCCCTGATCGAGTATAACAAACTATCCTGGTCGATTATAACAAAGTCCCCTGATCGAGTATAACAAAGTCGCCTGAACGAGTATAACAAAGTCCCCTATTCGAGTATAACAAAGTCCCATGATCGAGAATAACAAAGTCCCCTCATCGAATATAACAAAGTCCCCTGATCGAGTATAACAAAGTCCCCTGATCGAGTATAACAAAGTCCCTTGATCGAGTATAACAAAGTCCCTGATCGAGTATAACAAAGTCGCCTGAGCTGATTATAACAAAGTCCCCTATTCGAGTATAACAAAGTCCCCTGATCGAGTATAACAAAGTCCCCTGATCGAGTATAACAAAGTCCCTTGATCGAGTATAACAAAGTCCCCTGATCGAGTATAACAAAGTCGCCTGAGCGATTATAACAAAGTCCCCTATTCGAGTATAACAAAGGCCCCTGATCGAGTATAACAAAGGCCCCTGATCGAGTATAACAAAGTCCCCTGGTCGAGTATAACAAAGTCCCCTAATCGAGTATAACAAAGGCCCCTCATCGAGTATAACAAAGTCCCATAATCGAGAATAAGAAAGTCCCCTCATCGAATATAACAAAATCCCCTGATCGTGTATAACAAAGTCCCCTCATCGAGTATAACAAAGTCCCCTGATCGAGTATAACAAACTCCCCTGGTCGAGTATAACAAAGTCCCCTGTTCGAGTATAACAAAGTCCCCTGATCGAGTATAACAAAGTCGCTTGAACGATTATAACAAAGTCCCCTATTCGAGTATAACACAGTCCCATGATCGAGTATAAAAATGGCCACTAATCGAGTATAACAAAGTCCCCTCATCGAGTATAACAAAGTCCCCTGATCAAGTATAACAAAGCCACCTCATCGAGTATAACAAAGTCCCCTGATCGAGGATAACAGAGTCCTTGATCGAGTATAACAAAGTCCCCTGATCGAGTATAACAAAGTCTCCTGATCGAGTATAACAAAGTCCCCTGATCGAGTATAACGAAGGCCTCTGATCGAGTATAACAAAGGCCCCTGATCGAGTATAAAAAAGTCCAATGATCGAGAATAACAAAGTACCCTAATCGAGTATAGCAAAGTCCCCTGATCGAGTATAACAAAAGCCCCTGATCGAGTTTAACAAAGGCCCCAAATCGAGTATAACAAACTCCCCTGTTCGAGTATAACAAAGTCCCCTGATCGAGTATAACAAAGTCCCCTGATCGAGTATAACAAAGTCCCCTGAACGATTATAACAAAGGCCCCTAATCGAGTATAACAAAGGCCCCTCATCGAGTTTAACAAAGGCCCCTCATCGAGTATAACAAAGTCCCCTGGCCGAGAATAACAAACTCCCCTGGTCGAGTATAACAAAGTTCCCTAATCGAGTATAACAAAGCCCCCTGATCGAGTATAACAAAGTCCCCTGATCGAGTATAACAAAGTCCCCTGATTGAGTATAAAAAGTCCCCTGATCGAGTATAACAAAGTCCCCTGAACGATTATAACAAAGGCCCCTGGTCGAGTATAACAAAGTTCCCTGATCGAGTTTAACAAACTCCCCTGGTCGAGTATAAAAAAGCCCCCTGATCGAGTATAACAAAGTCCCCTGAACGATTATAACAAAGGCCCCTGATCGAGTATAACAAAGTCCCCTAATCGAGTATAACAAAGCCCCCTGATCGAGTATAACAAAGTCCCCTGATCGAGTATAACAAACTCCCCTGGTCGATTATAACAAAGGCCCCTGATCAAGTATAACAAAGCGCTCTGATCGAGTATAACAAAGCCCCCTCATCGAGTATAACAAAATCCCCTGATCAAGTATAACAAAGTCTCCTGAACGAATAGAACAAAGTCCCCTAATCGCATTTAACAATGGCCCCTCATCGAGAACATCAAAGGCCTTTCATCGAGTTTAACAAAGGCCCCTATTCGAGTATAACAAAGTCCCCTGATCCTGTATAACAAAGTCCCCTGAACGAAGTAACACAGTCCCATCATCATATAACAAAGTCCCTCATCGAATATAACAATGTCCCTGATCGAGTATAACAAAGTCCCCTGATCGAGAACAAAGTCCCTCATCAAGTAGCGCGAAAGCGTCTTCATCGAGGTAACAGTCCCTGATCGAGTATAACCAAAAGTTTCGATCGAGTATAACAATGCCCCCTCATCAAGTATAACAAAGTCCCCTGATCGAGTATAACAAAGTTTCCTAATCGAGTAAAACAATGCCCCCTGATCGAGTATAACAAAGTCCCCTGATCGAGTATAACAAAGTCGCCTGATCGCGTATAACAAAGGCCCCGGATCGAGTTTAACAGAGGCCCCAGATCGAGTATAAAAAGGCCCCTGGTCGAATATAACAAAGGCCGCTGATCGAATCTAACAAAGGCGCCTGAACGAGTATAACAAAGGCCGCTAATCAAGTATAACAAAGGCCGCTGATCGAGTATAACAAAGTTCCCTGATCGAGTATAACAAAGCCTCCTAATCGAAGTTTAACAAAGGCCCCTCGATCGAGTATAACAAAGTCCCCTGGTCGAGTATAACAAATTCCCCTGGTCGAGTATAACAAAGTCCCCTAATCGAGTATAACAAAGTCCCCTGATCGAGTATAACAAAGTTCCCTGAACGATTATAACAAAGGCTCCAGATCGAGTAAAACAAAGGCCCCTGATCGACTATAACAAAGTCCCCCTTATCGAGAATAACAAAGTCCCCTGATCGAGTATAACAAAGCCCCTGATCGAGTATAACAAAGCCCCTGATCGAGTTTAACAAAGGCCCCTGATCGAGTATAATAAAGTCCCCTGGTCGAGTATAACAAATTCCCCTGGACGAGAATAACAACGTCCCTTGATCGAGTATAACAAAGTCCCCTGAACGATTATAACAAAGGCCCCTGATCAAGTATAACAAAGCCCCCTGATTGAGTATAACAAAGCCCCCTCATAGAGTATAACAAAGACCCCTGATCGAGTATAACAAAGTCCCCTGATCGGGTATAACAAAGGCCCCTGATCGAGTATAACAATGTTTCCTGATCGAGTAAAACAAAGCCCCCTGATCGAGTATAACAAAGTCCCCTGATCGAGTATAACTAAGTCCCCTGATCGAGTATAACAAAGTCCCCTGAACGATTTTAACAATGGCCCCTGATCGAGAATAACAAAGTTTCCTGATCGAGTAAAACAAAGGCCCATGATCGAGTATAACAAAGTTCACTGATCGAGTATAACAAAGCCCCCTGATCGAGTATAACAAAGTCCCCCTCACCGATAATAAGAAAGTCCCCTGATCGAGTATAACAAAGCCCCCTCATCAAGTATAACAAAGTCACATAATCGAGTATAACAAAGTTTCCTAATCGAGTAAAACAATGCCCCCTGAACGTGTATAACAAAGTCCCCTGATCGAGTATAACAAAGTCGCCTGATCGAGTATAACAAAGGCCCCTGATCGAGTTTAACAAAGGCCCCTGATCGAGTATAACAAAGTCCCCTGGTCGAGTATAACAAAGGCCCCTGATCGAATATAACAAAGGCGCCTGAACGAGTATTACAAAGGCCCGAGATCGAGTATAACAAAGTCCCCCTTATCGAGAATAACAAAGTCCCCTGATCGAGTATAACAAAGCCCCCTGGTCTAGTATAACAAAGGTACCTCATCGAGTTTAACAAAGGCCCCTCATAGAGTATAACAAAGTCCCCTGGTCGAGTATAACAAAGTCCTCTGATCGAGTATAACAAAGTCCCCTGAACGAGTATAACAAAGCCCCCTGATCGAGTATAACAAAACCCCCTACTCGAGTATAACAAAGTCCCCTGATCAAGTATAACAAAGTACCCTGAACGAATATAACAAAGGCCCCTGATCGAGTTTAACAAAGGCCCCTGATCGAGTATAACAAAGTCCCCTCGTCTAGTATAACAAAGGCCCCTCATCGAGTATAACAAAGTCCCCTGGCCGAGAATAACAAACTCCCCTGGTCGAGTATAACAAAGTCCCCTGATCGAGTAAAACAAAGTCCCCTGATCGAGTATAACAAAGTCCTCTGATTGAGTATAAAAAGTCCCCTGATCGAGTATAACAAAGTCCCCTGATCGAGAATAACAAAGTTCCCTGATCGAGTATAACAAAGGCCCCTAATCGAGTTTAACAGAGGCCCATGATCGAGTATAACAAAGTCCCCTGGTCGAGTATAACAAAGGCCCCTCATCGTGTTTAACAAAGGCCCCTCATCGAGTATAACAAAGTCCCCTGGTCGAGTATAACAAACTCCCCTGGTCGATTATAACAAAGGCCCCTGATCAAGTATAACAAAGCCCCCTGATCGATTATAACAATGCCCCCTCATCGAGAACAACAAAATCCCCTGATCAAGTATAACAAAGTCTCCTGAACGAATAGAACAAAGTCCCCTAATCGCATTTAACAAAGGCCCCTCATCGAGAATATCAAAGGCCTTTCATCGAGTTTAACAAAGGCCCCTATTCGAGTATAACAAAGTCCCCTGATCCTGTATAACAAAGTCCCCTGAACGAGTATAACACAGTCCCATCATCGAGTATAACAAAGTCCCCTCATCGAATATAACAATGTCCCCTGATCAAGTATATCAAAGTCCCCTGATCGAGTAGAACAAAGTCCCCTCATCAAGTATAACAAAGGCCCTTCATCGAGTGTAACAAAGTCCCCTGATCGAGTATAACAAAGATTCCTGATCGAGTAAAACAATGCCCCCTGATCGAGTATAACAAAGTCCCCTGATCGAGTATAACAAAGTCTCCTGATCGAGTATAACAAAGGACCTGATCGAGTTAAACAATGCCCCCTCATCGAGTATAACAAAGTCCCTTGATCGAGTATAACAAAGTCGCCTGATCGAGTATAACAAAGTCCACTGATCGAGTATAACAAAGGCCGTTGATCGAGTATAACAAAGTTCCCTGATCGAGTATAACAAAGCCCCCTGATCGAGTATAACAAAGTCCCCATTATCGAGAATAACAAAGTCCCCTGATTGAGTATAACAAAGCCCCTGATCGAGTTTAACAAAGGCCCCTGATCGAGTATAACAAAGTCCCCTGGTCGAGTATAACAAATTCCCCTGGTCGAGTATAACAAAGTCCCCTGATCGAGTATAAAAAAGTCCCCTGATCGAGTATAACAGAGTTCCCTGAACGATTATAACAAAGGCTCCTGATCGAGTAAAACAAAGGCCCCTGATCGAAAAGAACAAAGTCCCCCTTATCGAGAATAACAAAGTCCCCTGATCGAGTATAACAAAGCCCCTGATCGAGTTTAACAAAGGCCCCTGATCGAGTATAACAAAGTCCCCTGGTCGAGTATAACAAAGTCCCCTGATCGAGTATAAAAAAGTCCCCTGATCGAGTATAACAGAGTTCCCTGAACGATTATAACAAAGGCTCCTGATCGAGTAAAACAAAGGCCCCTGATCGAAAAGAACAAAGTCCCCCTTATCGAGAATAACAAAGTCCCCTGACGAAGTATAACAAAGCCCCTGATCGAGTTTAACAAAGGCCCCTGATCGAGTATAACAAAGTCCCCTGGTCGAGTATAACAAATTCCCCTGGTCGAGAATAACAAAGTCCCTTGATCGAGTATAACAAAGTCCCCTCATCGAATATAACAATGTCCCCTGATCGAGTATAACAAAGTCCCCTGATCGAGTAGAACGATGTCCCCTCATCGAGTATAACAAAGGCCCTTCATCGAGTATAACTAAGTCCCCTGGTCGAGTATAACAAAGTCCCCTCATCGAGTATAACACAGTCCCCTGGACGATTATAACAAAGGCCCCTGATCGAGAGCAATAAATTCTGATCGAGTATAACAAAGTCCCTGATCGAGTATATAACAAAGTCCCCCTGAACGATTATAACAAAGGCCCTGATCGAGCATAACAAAGTTTCCGATCGAGTAAAAACAAAGGCCCTTGATCGAGTATAACAAAGTTCCCCGATCGAGTATAACAAAGTCCCCTGATCGAGTATAACAAAGTCCCCTGATCGAGTATAACAAAGTCCCTTGAACGATTATAACAAAGGCCCCTGATCGAGTATAACAAAGTTTCCTGATCGAGTAAAACAAAGGCCCGTGATCGAGTATAACAAAGTTCACTGACCGAGTATAACAAAGCCCCCTGATCGAGTATAACAAAGTCCCCCTGACCGATAATAAGAAAGTCCCCTGATCGAGTATAACAAAGCCCCCTCATCAAGTATAACAAAGTCCCCTAATCGAGTATAACAAAGTTTCTGATCGAAAACAATGCCCCTGATCGAGTATAACAGTCACCTGATCGAGTGTAACAGCGGCCCCTGATCGAGTTTATCAAAGGCCCCTGATCGAGTATACGAAAGTCCCCTGGTCGAGTATGTCAAAGGCCCTGATCGAATATAACAAAGTCGCCTGGAACGAGTATAACAAAGGCCCCAGATTGAGTATATAACAAAGTCCCCCTTATCGAGAATAACAAAGTCCCCTGATCGAGTATAACAAAGCCCCCTGATCAAGTATAACAAAGGCCCCTGAACGAGTATAACAATGTCGTCTGGTCGAGTATAACAAAGTCACCTGATCGAGTATAAAAAAGGCCGCTGATCGAGTATAGCAAAGTTCCCTGATCGAGTATAACAAAGCCCCCTGATCGAGTATAACAAAGTCCCCTGATCGAGTATAACAAAGTCCCCTGATCGAGTATAACAGCGCTCTGATCGAGCTTAACAAAGGCCCTCATCGAGTATAACAAAGTCCCTGGGTCGAGAATAACAAAAGGCCCCTGATCGAATATAACAAAGGCGCCTGAACGAGTATAACAAAGGCCCCTGATCGAGTATAACAAAGTTCCCTGATCGAGTATAACAAAGCCCACTGATCGAGTATAACAAAGTCCCTCTCATCGAGAATAAGAAAATCCCCTGATCGAGTATATCAAAGCCCCTTCATCAAGTATAACATAGGCCCCTGATCGAGTATAACAAAGACCACTGGTCGAGTATAACAAAGTCCCCTGATCTAGTATAACAAAGGCCCCCTCATCGAGTATAACAAAGGCCCCTGATCGAGTATAACAAACTCCCCTGGTCGAGTATAACAAAGTTCCCTAATCGAGTATAACAAAGTCCCTGATCGAGTATAACAAAGTCGCCTGAACGATTATAACAAAGTCCCGTATTCGAGAATAACAAAGTCCCCTGATTGAGTAGAAAAATGGCCCCTAATCGAGTATAACAAAGTCCCCTCATCGAATATAACAGAGTTTCCTGATCGAGTATAACAAAGCCCCCTCATCGAGTACAACAAAGTCCCCTGATCGAGGATAACAAAGTCCTTGATCTAGTATAAAAAAGTCCCCTGATCCAGTATAACAAAGTCTCCCGATCGAGTATAACAAAGTCCCCTGATCGAGTATAACAAAGGACTTTGATCGAGTATAACAAAGGCCCCTCATTGAGTATAACAAAGTCCCCTGATCGAGTATAACAAAGACCCCTGATCGAGTATAACAAAGTCCCCTGATTGGAGTATAAAAAGTCCCTGATTGAGTATAACAAAGTCCCTGAACGATTATAACAAAGGCCCTGATCGAGTATAACAAAGTCCCCTGGTCGAGTATGCGCAACAGCACCTTGATCGAATATATAACAAAGGCGCTCGAACGAGTATAACAAAGGCCCGAGATCGAGTATAACAAAGTCCTCTTTATCGAGAATAACAAAGTCCCTGATCGAGTATAAACAAAGCCCCTGGTCTAGTATAACAAAGGTACCCTCATCGAGCTTAACAAAGGCCCCCAGAGTATAACAAAGTCCCCTGATCGAGTATAACAAAGTCTTCTGATCGAGTATAACAAAGTCCCCTGAACGAGTATAACAAAGCCCCCTGATCGAGTATAACAAAACCCCCTACTCGAGTATAACAAAGTCCCCTGATCAAGTATAACAAAGTCCCCTGAACGAGTATAACAAAGGCCCATGATCGAGTTTAACAAAGGCCCTTGATCGAGAATAACAAAGTCCCCTGGTCTAGTATAACAAAGGCCCCTCATCGAGTTTAACAAAGGCCCCTCATCGAGTATAACAAATTCCCCTGGGCGAGAATAACAAACTCCCCTGGTCGAGTATAACAAAGTCCCCTGATCGGGTATAACAAAGTCCCCTGATCGAGTATAACAAAGTCCCTTGACTGAGTATAAAAAGTCCCCTGATCGAGTATAACAAAGTCCCTTGAACGATTATAACAAAGGCCCCTGATCGATTTTAACAGAGGCCCATGATCGAGTATAACAAAGTCCCCTGGTCGAGTATAACAAAGGCCTCTCATCGAGTTTAACAAAGGCCCCTCATCGAGAATAACAAAGTCCCCTGGTCGAGTATAACAAACTCCCCTGGTCGATTATAACAAAGGCCCCTGATCAAGTATAACAAAGCCCCCTGATCGAGTATAACAAAACCCTCTCATCGAGTATAACAAAAACCCCTGATCAAGTACAACAAAGTCTCCTGAACGAATAGAACAAAGTCCCCTAATCGAGTTTAACAAAGGCCCCTCATCGAGAATATCAAAGGCCTTTGATCGAGTTTAACAAAGGCCCCTATTTGAGTATAACAAAGTCCCCTGATCCTGTATAACAAAGTCCCCTGAACGAGTATAACACAGTCCCATCATCGAGTATAACAAAGTCCCCTCATCGAATATAACAATGTCCCCTGATCGAGTATAACAAAGTCCCCTGATCGAGTATAACAAAGTCCCCTGATCGAGTATAACAAAGTCCCCTGAACGATTATAACAAAGGCCCCTGATCAAGTATAACAAAGCCCCCTGATTGAGTATAACAAAGCCCCCTCATAGAGTATAACAAAGTCCCCCGATCGAGTATAACAAAGTACCCTGATTAGGTATAACAAAGGCCCCTGATCGAGTATAACAAAGTTTCCTGATCTAGTTTAACAAAGGCCCCTCATCGAGTTTAACAAAGGCCCCTCATCGAGTATAACAAAGTCCCCTGGCCGAGAATAACAAACTCCCCTGGTCGAGTATAACAAAGTCCCCTGATCGAGTATAACAAAGTCCCCTGATCGAGTATAACAAACTCCCCTGATTGAGTATAAAAAGTCCCCTGATCGAGTATAAAATAGTCCCCTGAACGATTATAACAAAGGCCCCTGATCGAGTTTAACAAAGGTCCCTGATCGAGTATAACAAAGCCACCTGATCGAGTATAACAAAGTCCCCTGATCGAGTATAACAAAAGCCCCTGATCGAGTTTAACAAAAGCCCCTAATCGAGTATAACAAACTCCCCTGGTCGAGTATAAAAAAAGCCCTCTGATCGAGTATAACAAAGTCCCCTGAACAATTATAACAAAGGCCCCTCATCAAGTATAACAAAGTCCCCTGATCGAGTATAACAAAGTTTTTTGATCGAGTAAAACAATGCCCCCTGATCGAGTATTACAAAGTCCCCTGATCGAGTATAACAAAGGCCCCTGATCGAGTTTAACAGAGGCCCATGATCGAGTATAACAAAGTCCCCTGGTCGAGTATAACAAAGGGCCCTCATCGAGTTTAACAAAGGCCCCTCATCGAGTATAACAAAGTCCACTGGTCGTGTATGACAAACTCCCCTGGTCGATTATAACAAAGGCCCCTGATCAAGTATAATAAAGCCCCCTGATCGAGTATAACAAAACCCCCTCATCGAGTATAACAAAATCCCCTGATCAAGTATAACAAAGTCTCCTGAACGAATACAACAAAGTCCCCTAATCGAGTTTAACAAAGGCCCCTCATCGAGAATATCAAAGGCCTTTGATCGAGTTTAACAAATTCCCCTATTCGAGTATAACAAAGTCCCCTGATCCTGTATAACAAAGTCCCCTGAACGAGTATAACACAGTCCCATCATCGAGTATAACAAATTCCCCTCATCGAATATAACAATGTCCCCTGATCGAGTATAACAAAGTCCCCTGATCGAGTAGAACAAAGTCCCCTCATCGAGCATAACAAAGGCCCTTCATCGAGTATAACAAAAGTCTGATCTGAAATTATAAACAAAAGTTTCTGATCGAG
>NW_024735721.1:172500-206835 GCF_018991925.1 Homarus americanus | reverse complement strand
ATTTATGTATACAGGGATATATATATATATACAGTGGGGTATGCTATAACGAACGGATCCTACTACGAATATTCCTATAACAAACGGTTTTACCTATAAAATTGAGAATGCTATAACTGAGCATAACTCCTACGCTTAGCGGATGAATACGGACTATTTCGCCTGGCGCATGAATATTGTTGTACGCGACCCACAACAAGGCGTCAGGCGCCATCTTTGTCTCATTGTGTAGCCAGTGCACCACTGTTATTGTTGAAATTTCGTCGATGTGGAAATTGCGTTATTGTATAACTATTTTGTTATACAAGTATACAATTGTAACAATGAGTCGTCCAAAGCGGTGAAAGCTAATAACCCTTGAAACTAAGAAAGAAATTATAAAGAAACGTGAGAATGGAAGAAGCATTGCGAAACTTAGTGATGAATATGGGATGGCTAAATCGACTATATGTACGATTTTGAAGAATAAGAGGAGTTAAAACTGTGCAAGTGGCTAAGGGAATCTTTAGACTTAGCAAAGCAAGGTGTAATGTGATTGAAGAGATGGAAAATTTACTCTTAGTGTGGATAAAGGAGAAAGAAATGGCAGGTGGTAACATTAGTGAAGCTATAATTTGTGAGAAGGCTAAACAATTGTTTGAGGACCTTAAGCCAAGACTCCCAGTGGAAGTGATAGTGATGTGCCAGTGTTTAGGGGTACCTGCATGCTGAATAACACTAAGGTAAGATAAAGTACCGTATTTTTACATTTCCACAGAATTTTTCAGTGTTAAGCGGTTGTATTTGGGGGCCTGGACGGTTAATCCTAACAGCAAGATTCTGGAACCAATTACGTTCGTTATAGCATACCCACTGTATGTATGTGTATGTATATATATATATATATATATATATATATATATATATATATATATATATATATATATATATATATATATATATATATATATATATATATATATATATATATATATATATATATATATATATATATATATATATATATATATATATATATATATATATATATATATATATATATATATATATATATATATATATATATATATATATATATATATATATATATATATATATACACACCTAGACCCCGACTTACGACGGGGTTAGGGACCCAAATCCAGGTCGTAAGTCCGACATAGATGATAAAAAAAAAAAAAAAAAAAAAAAAATTAATAAAAATTAATAAAAATCTACAATGAAATACAGTACAGTAAAAGTAATGAATAATGATGAATGGATACAGTACAGTAGTAATAAATAATAATCTATACAGCCGTACTATGACTGTGTGTGTTCGTGAGTGTGTTGCCTCGTGATAGCTAGAGTGGGCCTCCTTCCAGAAAGAAAGTTGTACTAACCTCCAGCAACGACCCAGGTGGGCTAGAGATTATGGTTTCCGACTGGACCTCTGGCCCATTTATACTTGTTTTCTCGGTTTGTGGTCACCAGTGCAACCTGCCTGTTTTCAGCCCTTTTCTGCATAGCTCTCGAGCTGGATTCGGGTTTCCATGGTCTAGCTCCACTGGTCGTTGATTTCGGTGCTGACCACTAGCTTCTGCCGCTTGTGGTCGGTCTGACTGGTGTGCATCCATGGTGGAAGCTCTTTTTATCCATTGAAAACTGGCTAAGAGTTGCTTTCTTGATGGTTTGTCCTGGTTTGGCCTGTTATTGTGCAAATAATTTCTCGAGAAGTGCAGGAGATTCGAGTGGAAGCTATAGCAGCCATCTATGCCTCACCTTGTCTTCTGGATGTACTCGGCCGTCCTGTGAGCGTGATCTAAGCAGGTGGATCAGCGACGTTCTTCACGTACGAGTGAAGTTTGCGCTCCAGTCGACATGTTGAGGAATACTTGACATCTCTGCAGAGGGTGATATCCAGGGCACAACGGGCAAGTGAGGTCGTCCTTTCCTCTAACCTCCTCTCTTCCCGAAGTCATTAGGCCCACAGGTCTCTTTCCTGACGAGGAAGGGTATGGATGTGAGCCTGTTCATCTCCCGCTTGCCTCTTCTTGTCTTCGTCCCCTCGAAGCCCTCCTTGTCCTGTGCAGAATCTCCAGTACTAAATCCTTCATCCTTTCATATGCTCTATCCTCGTATCGCTCCCTGATCTCTTTGCTAAAGTATTCAGTTATTCGTACGTGTCAATTTCGTGCAGTTTTCCCAGTACCTTTAAGTTGTTTACGCAATTTCCCAGATCGTCTGCGAGCTCCTGAAGTCCTTTAATATCATCTGTTCTCACGGCTGGGCCACGTAGGACCTTGCCTATTAGTTCTTAGATGTAGGCCTGCTTGTTGCCATAACGCTCTTCTAACAAGGCTAGAGCTTGTTCGTATCCTGCCCTGGGGTCTTCTATTTGCAGGCACGCTCTTAGGGATTTCTTAGCGCGGCCGGTGTACGCCGAGAGAAGTGTTTTCAATTTTAGTGCATAGGGTATGGGCGCCTTCCCAATGTGTCTTTGGAATGCATGCTTGAACTCCCAATACTCATCACAAGTCCCTCCGCTGAACCTCGGTATCGGCCCCTGGGGAAGCCTCATAGTGGCCATTAACTCTTCCAGTCTCTGGGTTGGTAGCATCGTGTCCGATGGCCTCCCTTCCATTCGTCCTGGGCGTTCTCGCTGTATATCTTGTACTTTGTTTTCCTTCTATTGGGTTTCTGTTGGTGTCACTGCTTCCGGAAAGTGGGTATGACGGGTGAAAAAATGTTCCCTCTTCCCCTGATGAGATGTTCTCGACTCTGAGGCGCTGAGTGTTGGGAACCCTCCTTGGGTGGGTGTCGAGGTGTAGCAGCTAGACAATCCTGGTTCCGGCGGTTGACAACGTGTCTCGTGGATACCTAGTCGCGGCTGTCATCCCCTCACTCGTTTCCAGAAAAGGCTTTCCTCCTGGTACTGACAGCATCTCACCGAAGTCCTCCGTATCGCCTAAAGTCTGCAGTTGCTCCATATGATCTTTCATATTCTGCATTATTGCCGTCAATTGGGTGAGCGTCCGCTGATAACCTCGATTACCCTATTCATCCGGCCTGCTGGTTTCATCCTTCTCTCGGGTGATAGGGTTTCTCCACTTCGACCTGGCTGTGTGAGTGACCGGTTAGCATCTCCGTCGTTCAGGGCCTCCAGGTCTTTTACGCTGGCTAGGCTTATCTCCTCTGCTTTGTTCCCTTTCATGACTGGTGGCACAGTATAGAGACGTTCTGTTAAGCGGGAATGCTCTTCAACTGACATGTCTGCTCGTTTATAACGATGTCATATAACCGAGGTCATACAAGCGATGCCATACAAGCGATGAACTGAAGTTATACAAGCAATGTCATACAACTGAAGTCATATAAGCGATGTCATACAACTGAAGTCATATAAGCGATGTCATACAAATGAATTAATATTAATGCGTGTAATAAGCACGAGCGATGTCACACTAACACGACAACAGAGGCACCACAATCAGTGTAGGGAATCATTACACACATGCTAAGCTCATAAACTGATGCCACAAACACTAATGCGGCCTTTTGAAACTAAAATTGACTTTGATACTGTATCTAACCAGAAAAACAGAGATACTATTATGAACAAGTGTAGTGTAATAAAAGTGTTTATAAAGTGAGAATACGCCTGTTACCTTAGTCCCCCCGACACCACACTCCCTCCGCGGGAGGCCCGCTCATGGCCTCACCTCACACCGCCAATACACTGTAGATGCCAGTCTCCTTTGTCCTCTAAGAGGGTTACGCCTCCCAACCACCGCTGACTTCCTAGGAGTGCCAAGCAGTCCTCGGCCCTCTGACGTAGGCATATAAGTCGAGTCCTGTAACTCCACCATGTCTGAGTTGACTGGAGACCCAGCTACTCGCTTTAACTCTCCTGATGCACTGAGTGAGCCAGGCGACTGTGGTGTTGACCTTGACACCAACGGAGAGGATGGCTTTCAACTAGTTCAATCCAGGAACAAGCGGAAGGCCGAAAAGGCAGAAAAACTTAGAGACCATCAACTACAACCTCAACCCCCCATGAGAGTAAGATTATACTTCCCTGAAGGTACATAACCTGAAGACAAGTATCTCTGGCTGAACGATGCGGAAGACAAACACCCAGAGGCTGAGTTTCAATTCAGAGTCGGTACACGAGATCATGTTCTGATTAGAAACGACCCAGCAGTCATACAGGATCTCCTCACCAATAGCATAAGGGGAATAACCATGGAACAATCATCCCAACCATCGAGCAAGAAAACCATCTTAATCACAGGGCTCGACCAGTACCAGACCCCTACACTACTAGAAGCTGATCCCGACATCAGAAGGACGAAGCGACTCAGGGGCAAGAATGCAGTCATTGCAGACTGGGTTGGCTCGGAAGACCCACCCAAGACCATTCGAGTCCGTGGTGCCTATCGGACTCTGAAGGTAACTCTCTATCATCCCCCTAACCGGAGGTGTTACAATTGTCAGCACTGGAGTCATGTGGCCCGGTTATGCCCCTCGACTAAGCCGTGGTGTGGTCTCTGCTCAAGGCAATATGCAACACAGGTTTGCAGAGATACAGTTGCTCAAGGGGGTGTCATCCAACAGAAGTGTATTTACTGCAAAACAGTTGGAGTTCCTGTATGGCACCCTGACTGTTCTAGAGCTCCTACACCCCTTCAGCGCCCAGACCCGCCACCCAGGCAGGTCTCAAGAAACACTAATGCTGCTAGGGTACTCCCTACGGCCAACCCCTGGCCCGCCCTCCCCACCAAAGCTCCAGGACCATCACCAGCAGTCATCGAAAGATCAGCATGGGGCAACACAGACGTACCGACACAACAGGTAGCTGCCAACACACTCCGTGAACACGCACAACGTGAATAGATCAATGACTTGAAAAATGAAATTAAAGAACTCAAAGCTCAATTTACAGCTCAAACTGAAATGTTAAGGAGCCTCTGTGATACACTAAAGGAAAAAAAACACCACCAACACAGTGCAGCAGCTACGGAAAAATTACAGTCAAACTGAAGACATTCAGATGTCAGTACCAGATGTGGAAACTCAAGACCCACCAGGAACTAGTGTCCACGCAGAGGAAAATAGTGATACTGGTAACAGTTCTACTGATGCCTCTGTGGACATGGTCAGTGAAGATGAACAAACACAAACAGAAAATGGTGGTGATGTCGAGTGTAACCAAAGTGTGTTGTTGTCTGCCACTGAAATACAACAATTGTTGAGCCGTACATGCTCCAGAAATGTTTCAAAAAGGTTAACTGGCCTACTGCCTGCCGAAGGGACAGGCAGCGCAGAAAAGAACAGTATCATACAGTGCCCTTTGCTTCTTTCCAAATACATTTCATAATGGCCAGTGTTAATACCAGACAAAGTTCCAAACACATTTCATAATGGCCAGTGTTAATACCAGACAAAGATACAGAGCGGTGAAGGTGATGAGTTGGAACATCTCATCCCTTAGAAAACGATACCCTGACCTACACCACAAAGTTGTGACTGAGGACATCGATATTGTGTGTCTGCAGGAGTGTCTCACACCTAATAGTAAGCCCCCACCCAGTCTGCCCAATTATGTGTATTATGATCCTAGTTCTACTCACACATGTTTGATGTATGTTAAGAAGTCACTCCCGCATGTACCTCTTGTATCCAAAAAGACTACCAACCTTCAGTACCATGGGATCACTATCCACCTGGGCAACTCCACACCCAACGTGCTAAACGCCTATGCTCCCTCAGATCAGCTTCAGTACACAGATCTCCCAGACTTTTTACACACTGAGCCCACTGTCCTGATGGGTGACCTGAATACTAGACACAAGAAATTAGGTGACTCCACCACGAACACCAATGGTAGGGGACTTATCTCACTTCTCAGCGCATTTGAAGATGTTCAAATTATAGGTAATAATGAACCAACACACATCTATGGCGGGGGTCTAGACAAATGCATTGGCTTTAATCTATCATACACAACTCATAGCTCTGATGTTGTCACTGATCTTATGTCTGACCACAGCCCAATCCAAGCTAGTATACATGTAGCCAATGACACCCCCACTGGTGGTAAACTCAACAGACGTAGAATCACAGTCAAGCAAAAACATGAAAGCCAGTTCATAGACTTCATCCATGACTAGGTACCGGGACTACAAGCCTGACGAACACAAAAGTTTTTCCGCAAGCAGATCTGATAGATGGGACTTATGCATACTTCACCAACAATGCCTCCACCAAAAAAAAACGAGAAAACGTGGTCAGCATAATGGGAACAGACAACAGCAGTGCTATGTGACCCTGTTGGTGGCCCCCGGCCTTCACCTGTTGGTAGCCTCCAGCCCTCATCTGTTGGTGGACCCCGGCCCTCACCTGTTGGTGGCCCCCGGCCCTCACCTGTTGGTGGCCCCCGGCCCTCACCTGTTGGTGGCTTCTGGCCCTCACCTGTTGGTGGCACCTGCACTCACCTGTTGGTGGCCCCCGGCCCTTACCTGCTGGTGGTCCCCAGCCCTCACCAGTTGGTGGCCACCGGCCTTCACCTGTGGGCTGCAGTCTGTTGGTAGCTGTCCCTCACCTGCTCGTGGTCCCCGGCCTCACCTGTTGGTGGCCCCGGCCTCACCTGTTGGTGGACTCACCTGCCCTTGTGCCCGTCCCTCACCTGCTGGTGGTTCCTGCCCTCACCTGTTGGTGTGCCCCGTCCCTCACCTGCTGGTGCCGCCTCCACCTGTTGGTGTGCCCTGTCCCTCACCTGCTCGTGGTCCCCAGCCCTCTCCTGTTGGTGGCTTGGTCCTCACCTGTTGGTGGTCCCCAGTCACCAGCTGGTGGTCCCGGCTCTAACCTGCTGGTGGCCCCAGCCCTCACCCCGTGGTGGCCCTATCTCCTGTTGGTCCTGACCCTCACCTAATCGTGGTCCCTGACCCTCACCTGCTGGTGGTCCGGCCTCACCTGTTGGTGGTCCTGACCTCACCTGCTGGTGGTCCTGACCTCACCTGCTGGTGGTCCTGGCCCTCACCTGCTGGTGGTCCCTGCCCTCACCTGCTGGTGGTCCCTTGCCCTCACCTGCTGGTGCCTTGACCTCACCTGATTGTGGTCCTGGCCTCACTTGCTGGTGGTCCTGACCTCACCTGTTGGTGGCCACAGCCTCACCAGATGGTGGTCCTTGCCCTCACCTGCTGGTGTTCCTTGACCCTCACCTGATTGTGGTCCTGGCCCTCACTTGCTGGTGGTCCCTGACCCTCTGTTGGTGGTCCCTGACCCTCACCTGTTGGTGGTCCCTGACCCTCACCTGCTGGTGGTCCCTTGCCCTCACCTGCTGGCCCTCACCTGATTGTGGTCCGCCTCCACTTGCTGGTGGTCCCTGACCCTCCTGTTGGTGGCCACCAGCCCCTCCAGAATGGTGGCCCCAGCCCTTAACTGCTGGTAGCCCTCAACCTGCACCTCTTGGTGGCCCCAGCCCTCATGTGTTCGTGGCCTGGCCTAACCTACTGGTGGCCAGCCCTCCTGCTGGTGGTCCCTGGCCTCACCTGCTGGTCCCTTGCCCTCCTGCTGGTGTTCCTCCCTCCCACCTGATTGTGGTCCCTGGCCCTCACTTGCTGGTGGTCCCTGACCTCACCTGTTGGGCCACCAGCCCTCACCAGATGGTGGCCCCAGCCCTTAACTGCTGGTAGCCTCTCAACCACACCTCTTGGTGGCCCCCAGCCTCATGTGTTCGTGGCTGACCTAAACCTACTGGTGGCCCCCAGCCCTTACCTGCTGGTGGCTGCCCTCACCTGTTGGTGGCCGCAGATCCTCACCTAATGGGCCTCGCCCTCATCTGTGTGTGGCTCCCAGCCCTCACCTGTTGGTGGCCACCAGCCCTCACATGCTGGTGGCCCATAGCCTCATCTGTTCGTGGCTCCGGCCTCACCTGTGGTGGTCCCGGCCTTCACCTGATGGTGGTCCCCGGCCTCACCTGCTGGTGGCCCATAGCTGTTACTTGGGGTGGCCACCAGCCCTCATGCTGGTGGCCCGGCCCTCATCTGTTAGTGGCCCCTGCCTCCTTATGTGGTGGTCCCGGGCCTCAAATGCTGGTGGCCCTCCCCTGCTGGTGGCCTCCTCACCTCACCTGTTGGTGGCCCCAAGCCCACACCTGCTGGTGGCCCCTAGCCCTCACCTGTTGGTTGCCCGGCCATCACATGCTGGTGCTCTCACCTGCTGGCTTCCAGCCCTCACCTGTTGATAGCCACCAGCCTCACCTGCTGATGGCCTAGCCCTCACCTGTTGGTGGCCCCAAGCCCACACCTGTTGGTGGCCCCTAGCCCTCTCGCCTGTTGGTGGCTCCTGCCCTACTGTTGGTGGCTCCCGGCCTCACCTGTTGGTGGTCACCGGCCTCACCTGTTGGCTCCCGGTGCCTCACCTGTTGGTGGCTCCCGGTCCTCACCTGTTGGTGGCGTCCTCACCTGCTGGTGGCCCCCGTCCCTCACCTGCTGGTGGTCCCCGGCCTCACCTGTTGGTGGTCCCTGTCCTCACCTGCTGGTGGCCCCGTCCCTCACCTGCTGGTGGTCCCTGGCCCTCACCTGTTGGTGGCCCTGGCCCTCACCTGTTGAGATCCCTGACCTCCATAATCATGGTCCCTAGACCCTCACCTGCTGTGGTCCTCTGCCCTCACCTGTTGGTGGTCCCTGACCTCACCTGCTGGTGGTCCCTGACCCTGCTGGTGGTCCTGGCCCTCACCTGCTGGTGGTCCCTGACCCTCACCTGCTGGTGGTCCCTTGCCCTCACCTGCTGATGTTCCTTGACCCTCACCTGATTGTGGTCCCTGGCCCTCACTTGCTGGTGGTCCCTGACCCTCACCTGTTGGTGGCCCCCAGCCCTCACCAGATGGTGGCCCCCAGCCCTTAACTGCTGGTTGCTCCGTACCATCACCTGTTGGTGGTCCCCAGCCCTCATTTGTTCGTGGCCTAGACCCTAACCTACTGGTGGCCCCCAGCCCTTACCTGCTGGTGGCCCCCGGCCCTCACCTGTTGGTGGCCGCAGATCCTTACCTGCTGGTGACTCCTAGCCCTCATCTGTTGGTGGCTCCCAGTCCTCACCTGTTGGTGGCCACCAGCCCTCACCAGATGGTGGCCCCCAGCCCTTAACTGCTGATAGCCCTCAACCCTCACCTCTTGGTGGCCCCCAGCCTTCATTTGTTCGTGGCCCAGACCCTAACCTGTAGGTGGCCCCAGCCCTTATCTGCTGGTGGCCCCGGCCTCACCTGTTGGTGGCCGCAGATCCTCACCTGCTGGTGGCCCCTAGCCCTCATCTGTGTGTGGCTCAGCCCTCACCTGCTGGTGGCCCTGGCCTTCACCTTTGGTATTCCCCGGCCTCACCTGTTGGGCCCCTGCTCTCCTGTTGGTGGCCCCTGCTTTCACCTGTTGGTGGTCCCTGCCCTCACCTGTTGGTGGCCCCGGCCCTTACCTGTTGGCGGCCACAAGCCCTCACCTGTTCGTGGTCTCCGGCCCTCACCTGTTGGCGACCCATAGCCCTTCCCTGCTGCTGGCCCCCTGCCCTCACTTGTTGGTGGTCCCTGACCCTCACCTGCTGGTGGTCCCTGGCCGTCACCTGTTGGTGGTCCCTGGCCCTCACCTGTTGGCGGCCACCAGCCTCACCAGCTGGTGGTCCTGGTCCTCACCTGCTGGTGGTCCCCGACCTCACCTGCTGGTGGTCCCTGACCCTCACCTGCTGGTGGTCCTGACCATCACCTGCTGGTGGTCTGACCTCACCTGCTGGTGGTCCCTGACCATCACCTGCTGGTGGTCCTGACCCTCATCTGCTGGTGGTCCCTGGTCTCACCTGCTGGTGGTCCCAACCTCTCACCTGCTGGGTGGTCTGGCCTCACCTGCTGGTGGTCCCCCACTCACCTGCTGGTGGTCCAGCATGCATCACCTGCTGGTGGTCCCTGCTCACCACCTGCTGGTGGTCCTGACCCTCACCTGCTGGTGGTCCCTGACCCTCACCTGCTCTTACCTGCTGGCCGTCCCTGGCCTTCACCTGCTTTTACCTGGTGGCGGTCCATGGTCGTAACCTGCACTTACCTGCTGCTGGTCCCTGGCTTTCACTTGTTGGTGGCCCTCGTCCCTCATCTTCTGGCGGTCCCTGACCCTGACCTGTTGGTGGTCCCCGGCCCTCACCTGTTGTTTGTCCAAGGCCCTCTCCTGTTGGTGGTTCCTGGCCTTTCTGTTGGTTTGGCCTTCTCGCTGTGTTGGTCCCCGGCCCTTTCTTTGCCGGTTTGTTCCTGATCCCTCACCTGGTGGTGGTCCTGGCCCTCTCCTGCTTTTAGTCCCCGGTACTCTCCTGCTTGTGTTCCCCGGCCCTCTGGTGCTGGTAGTTCACGGTCTCCTGCTTTGGTCCCGGCCCTCTTCTTCTGGTGTTCCCCACCTCTCTCCTGCTGGTGGTCCCTGGCCCTCTCCTGCTGGTGGTCCCCGGCCCTCTTCCACTGGTGGTCCCTTGCCCTCTCCTGCTGGTGGTCCCCTGCCCTCTCCAGCTGGTAGTCCCTAATTTGCCAAGAACATAAGAAAATAAGGAGTCTGCACAGGCCGGTTGGCCTGTACATGGCAGCTCCTGTCGAGAGTTACTACCACTCTCTATCATTCATGAATGTATCTAGCCTCCTTTTAAAACTTTCCAGCGACGCAGCACTCACTACAAAGTTGCAACGCTTGTTCCACTCGTCTACCACCCTATATGTGAAACAGTTCCTTCCTATCTCCCTCCTAAACATAAACTTATCCAACTTAAATCCTTTGCTCCGAGCCCTATCCTGCTCGGATATTATAAAACTTTATCTATATCTCCTCTATTAATTCATTTCACCCATCTTCCTTCATATCTCCCTGCACTCTTCGTCTTTCTAGGAATGCAAATTAGTTTCTTTTAATCTATCTTGACATGGAAGTTTCTAAGTCCCGATCATTTTCGTCATTCTTCGCTGCACCGCTCAGTAATTGATATCCATTCTATAATAAGGGCACCAGAACTGAACCGCATAATCGAGGTGCAGCCTGACTAGTGCAAGATATAATTGCAATATGACCTCCCACTCTTATTACTTACATTCTAGATATAAACTAATACTCTGCCTTATTTCGAACATTACACACTGTTTTCCAAGCCATAGGTCAGGGCTTACAAGTACCACCTAAGTCTCTTTCTGAAGTCGACTTCTCTGGTTGATGTTGTTAAGGCTGTATACATTGACAGTATTTGTTCTTCCAATAATAAAGCTGCACTTGCTGGTGTTGAATATCATTTGCCATTTTTCTGACCACTCCTGCAGTTTATTTAAATCTTTCTGTAGTACATTTGCATCCTGCCCTGAATTAATCTGCCGCCCTACTTTTGTGTCATCCGCAAACATGCTTATGTCACTGCTGATCCCCGGAATTTACCTGCTGGTGTTCCCTGGCTCTCCCTGGTGGTCCCTGGCCCTCACCTGCTGGCAGTCCTCACTTGCTGGTGGCCCCCGGCCTTCCCCTGCTGGCGGCTCCCGGCCCTCACTTGCTGGAGGCCCCTGGCCCTCACCTTCTGGTGGCCCCCTTGCCGTCACCTGCTTACGGCTCCTGGTCCTCACCTGCTTACGGTCCCTGCAGCCACCGGCCATCACCTGCTGTTGGCCCCAGGCCCCGCACTTGTTGGTGATCCCTGGCCCTCACCTGGTGGTGGTTCCTGGCCCTCACCTGGTGATCCTGGCCCTCACCTGTTGGTGGCCTGGCCTCACCTGCTGGTGGCCCCCGACTCTCTACTGCTGGTTGCCCCAGCCTCTTCTCCCTAACCCCTGCCCCCTGGCCTTCACCTGGTGGTGGTTCCTGGCCCTCACCTGGTGATCCCTCCCTCACCTGCTGGTGACTCATGGCCCTCACCTGTTGGCCGTCCCTGGCCCCACCTGCTCTTACCTGCTGGCGGCTGACCTCACCTGCTGGCGGCACCCTGGCCATCACCGTCTGGTCCTGGCCTCACCTGCTGATGGTCCCTGGCCCTCACCTGCTGGTGACTCATGGCCCTCACCTGTTGGCCGTCCCTGGCCTCACCTGCTCTTACCTGCTGGCGGCTGGCCCTCACCTGCTGGCGGCCCCTGGCCATCACCTTCTGGTGGTCCTGGCCTCACCTGCTGATGGTCCCTGGCCTCACCTGCTGGTGACTCATGGCCTCACCTGTTGGCCGTCCCTGGCCCTCACCTGCTCTTACCTGCTGGCGGCCCGCCCTCACCTGCTGGCGGCACCTGGCCATCACCTTCTGGTGGCCCTGGCCTCACCTGCTGATGGTCCCTGGCCTCACCTGCTGGTGACTCGCCTCACCTGTTGGCCGTCCCTGGCCCTCACCTGCTCTTACCCTGCTGGCCTGGCCTCACCTGCTGGCGGCCCTGGCCATCACCTTCTGGTGGTCCTGGCCTCACCTGCTGATGGTCCTGGCCTCACCTGCTGGTGACTCAGCCCTCACCTGTTGGCCGTCCCTGGCCTTCACCTGCTCTTACCTGCTGGCGGCCCTGGCCCTCACCTGCTGGCGGCCCTGGCCTCACCTGCTGATGGTCCCTGGCCTCCTGCTGGTGGGCCCCTAAGCCTCCCTGCGGGCTGACCTCGCCTGTTGGCTGTCCATGGTCCTCACCTCCTGGTGGCCCCTGACCCTCACCTCCTGGTGGCCTGACCTCACTTGCTGGTGGCCCCTGACCCTCACCTGCTGCTGTTGGCCTACAGCCCTCACCTGCTGGTGGTCCCTAGCCCTCACCTGCTGGTGGTCCTGACCATCACCTGTTGGCTGTCTCTGACCTCACCTCCTGGCAGCCCCTGACCATCACCTGTTGGCTGACCTGACCCTCACCTCCTGGTGGCTGCCCTCACCTGCTGGTGGTCCCTGACCATCACCTGTTGGCTGTCTCTGACCCTCACCTCCTGGTGGCCCTGACCATCACCTGTTGGCTGTCTCTTGACCTCACCTGCTGGTGGTCTCTGACCTCACCTCCTGGTGGCTGACCTCACCTCCTGGTGGTCTGACCATCACCTGTAGGCTGTCTCTGACCTCACCTCCTGGTGGCTGACCCTCACCTGCTGGCTGACTGACCCTCACCTGCTGGGTCTGACCATCACCTGTTGGCTGTCTCTGCCTCACCTCCTGGTGGCCCCTGACCCTCACCGTGCTGGCTGCCCTGACTCACCTGCTGGTGGTCTGACCATCACCTGTTGGCTGTCTCTGACCTCACCTCCTGGTGGCTGACCATCACCTGTTGGCTGTCTCTGACCTCCACCTGTCGGTGGCTGACCATCACCTGTTGGCTGCTCTGACCCTCACCTGCTGGCTGATCCTGACCTCACCTCCTGGTGGTTCCTGACCATCACCTGGCTGTCTGACCTCACCTCGTGGTGGCCTGACATCACCTGTTGGCTGTCTCGACCTCACCTCGTGGTGGCCCCTCACCATCACCTGTTGGCTGTCTCTGACCTCTCCTGGTGGCCTGACCATCACCTGTTGGCTGTCTCTGACCTCACCTCCTGGTGGCCCCTGACCATCACCTGTTGGCTGTCTGTCTCTGACCTCACCTGTCGGTGGCCTGACCCTACCTGCTGGCTGATCTGACCTCACCTCCTGGTGGCCCCTGACCATCACCTGTTGGCTGTCTCTGACCTCACCTCCTTGTGGCCCCTGACCATCACCTGTTGGCTGTCTCTGACCTCACCTGCTGGCTGATCCTGCCCTCACCTCCTGGTGGTTTCCTGACCATCACCTGTTGGCTGTCTCTGACCCTCCTCGTGGTGGCCCCTGACCATCACCTGTTGCTGTCTCTACACCTCATGTTGGCCCCTGACCATCACCTGTTGGCTGTCTCTGACCTCACCTCCTGGTGGCCTGACCATCACCTGTTGGCTGTCTCTGACCCTCACCTCCTGGGGTCTCCTGACCATCACCTGTTGGCTGTCTCTGACCTCACCTGGGGTGGCCCCTGACCCTTACCTGCTGGCTGTCTGACCTCACCTCCTGGTGGCCCTGACCATCACCTGTTGGCTGTCTCTGACCCCTCACCTCCTGGTGGCTGACCATCACCTGTTGGCTGTCTCTGACCCTCACCTCCTGGTGGCCCCTACCATCACCTGTTGGCTGTCTCTGACCCTCACCTCTGTGCCCCCTGCCATCACCTGTTGGCTGTCTCTGACCTCACCTCCTGGTGGCCCCGCCATCACCTGTTGGCTGTCTCTGAGCCCTCACCTCCTGGTGGCCCCTGACCATCACCTGTTGGCTGTCTCTGACCCCTCACCTCTGGTGGCTGACCATCACCTGTTGGCTGTCTCTGACCCTCACCTCCTGGGTGGCCCCTGACTATCACCTGTTGGCTGTCTCTGACCTCACCTGTCGGTGGCCCCTGACCATCACCTGTTGGCTGTCTCTGACCCTCACCTCCTGGTGGCTGACCATCACCTGTTGGCTGTCTCTGACCCTCACCTGTCGGTGGCCCCTGACCATCACCTGTTGGTGTCTCTGACCTCACCTCCTGGTGGCCCCTGCCATCACTGTTGGCTGTCACTGACCTCACCTGTCGGTGGCCCCTGACCTTTACCTGCTGGCTGACCCTGACCTCCTGCTGGTGGTCCCTGGCTCTCACCTGAGCTTAACTGCTGGCGGTCCTTGACCTCACCTGAGCTTACCTGCTGGCGGTCTCTGGCGCTCACCTGTTCTTAACTGCTGGTGGTTCCCTGGCTCTCACCTGAGCTTACCTGGCGGTCCCTGACCTCACCTGAGCTTACCTGCTGGCAGTCCCTGCCTCACCTGAGCTTACCTGCTGGCGGTTCCTGGCTCTCACCTGAGCTTACCTGCTGGCGGTCCCTGGCCTCACCACAGGCTTACCTGCTGGCGGTTCCTGGCTCTCACCTGAGCTTACCTGCTGGCGGTTCCTGGCTCTCACCTGAGCTTACCTGCTAGCGGTCCCTGACCCTCACCTGAGCTTACCTGCTGGCGTTTCCTGGCTCTCCTGAGCTTACCTGCTGGCGCTTCCTGGCTCTCACCTGAGCTTACCTGCTGGCGGTTCCTGGCTCTCCTGAGCTTTCCTGCTGGCAGTCCCTGGCCCTCACCTGAGCTTACCTGCTGGCAGTCCTGGCTTTTTCTGAGCTTACCTGCTGGCGATCCTGGCCCTCACTGCTGGTGGTCCCTGACCTCACCTGCTCTTACCCGCCTGGCCCTTGGCCTCTCCAGTGCGATCACTCTCCAGCAAATCACTCTGCAGGATCACTCTAGCTGAGATCCTCTAGCTTCGTCATTCTCCAGCTATAATCCTTCCTAGCTGGATCCCTCTAGCTAGGATCTCTAGCTTGGATCACTCTCACCTTATAATCCTTCCAGCTAGGTCCTCCCTAGCTTGGATCACTCTCCCAGCTATAATCCTTCTAGCTAGGATCACTCTAGCCAAGATCACTCCCAGGCTTGGATCATCTCGCAGCTATAATCCTTCCTAGCTAGGATCACTCTAGCTAGGATCCTCCCAGCTTGGACCACTCTCCAGCTTTAATCCTTCCCTATGGGATCACTCCCTAGCTAGGATCACTCCCAGCTGGATCATCTCATGCTATAATCTTCCCTAGCTAGGATCACTCCCCTAGCTAGGATCACTCCCTAGCTTGGACCCTCTCTAGCTATAATCCTTCCCTAGCTAGATCACTCCCCTAGCTAGGATCACTCCCTAGCTTGGATCACTCTCGCAGCTTTAATCCTTCCCTAGTAGAATCACTCCCTAGCTAGAATCACTTCCCCAGCTTGGATCACTCTCGCAGCTATAATCCTTCCCTAGTGAGATCACTCCCTAGCCGAGACCTCCCTAGCTTGAATCACTCTCAGCTTTAATCCTTCCCCTGCTAGGATCACTCCCTAGCTAGGATCACTCCAGCTGACCACTCTCGCCTATAATCTTCCCTAGTAGGATCACTCCCCTAGGATCCTCTAGCTTGGATCACTCTCGCAGCTATAATCCTTCCCTAGCTAGGATCACTTCCCTAGCTGATCCTCTCGTAGCTATAATCCTTCCCTTAGCTAGGATCACTCCCCTAGTAGAATCTCCCCTAGCTTGGATCCCTCACCTTCAGTCCTTCCCCTAGCTAGGATCCTCCCTAGCTAGGATCCTCTAGCTGATCACTCTCACAGCTATAATCCTTCCCAGCTAGGATCACTCCCAGCTAGGATCACTCCAGCTTGGATCCTCTCGCAGCTATATCCTTCCCTAGCTAGGATCACTCCCTAGCTAGAATCACTCCCAGGCTTGAATCACTCTCACCTTTAATCCTTCCCCTAGCTCAGATCCTCCCCCTTGAACCACTCTCGGCTTTGTCTTCCCCTAGTAGAGATCACTCCCTAGCTAGGATCACTCTAGCGTTCCTCTCGCAGCTATAATCCTTCCCTAAGCTAGGATCACTCCCCTAGCTAGGATCACTCCCTAGCTTGGATCACTCTCACGCTATAATCCTTCCCTAGCTAGATCACTCCCTAGCTAGGATCACTCTAGCTTGGATCACTCTCACCTATAATCCTTCCCCTAGCTGGATCACTCCCCATAGGATCCTCCCCAGCTTGGTCACTCTCCAGCTAATCCTTCTAGCTCAGGATCACTCCCTAGCCAGGATCACTCCCTTGGATCACTCTCACCCTTCTAATCCTTCCCTAGCAGATCCTCCAGCTGGATCCTCCCAGCTGATCACTCTCACTGCTTCTAATCCTTCTAGCTAGATCACTCCCCTAGCTAGATCACTCCCTAAGCTGATCACTCTCGCCTATAATCCTTCTAGCTAGGATCCTCCCCCAGCTTCTCACTCTCAGCTTTAATCTTCCCTAGCTAGGATCACTCCCTAACTAGATCACTCCCTGGCTCTGGATCACTCTCAAGCTATAATCCTTCCCTAGCTGAGATCACTCCCCTAGCTAGGATCACTCCAGCTTGAATCATCTCCTGCTATAATCCTTCCTAGCTAGAATCACTCCCCTAGCTGGACCCTCCCCCCTTGATCACTCTCTCGCCATCTATCCTTCCCTAGCTAGGATCACTCCCTAGCTAGATCTCTAGCTTGGATCACTCTGCAGCTATAATCCTTCCCCTAGCTAGGATCACTCCCTTGCCCTAATCACTCCCTAGCTGATCACTCTCGCAGCTATAATCCTTCCTAGCTAGGATCACTCTAACTTGGATCACTCTCGACTATAATCCTTCCTAGCTAGGATCACTCCCCTAAGGATCCTCCTAGCTTGGATCACTCTCTGGCTATAATCCTTCCCCTAGCGGATCACTCTCCTTATGGGATCACTCCCCTAGCTTGGATCACTCTGGCAGCTATAATCCTTCCTAGCTGGATCACTCCCCTAGCTAGACCCTCTCCCCTAGGTAGACACTCTCCCAGCTAGGATCACTCCTGTAGCTAGGATCACTCTCCCAGGTGGGTTCACCTCTAGCTCGGATCAATCCCCAGCTAGGATCTTACCCCAGCAAGATCACTCCCAAGCTCAGGATCCTCCGTGAGCTGGATCACTTCTAGTAGGATCACTCTCCTGCTAGGATCATTCTCCAGCTAGGATCATTCCCTGACGATCTTAACATTTTAGTGAGTGTGTTTAGATAAAGCAGGAAGTGGGGGTGGGGAGTGAGAGTCAGGTCTCATCGTCAACACTCATGTACATTTTTTTTTAGGTTGGTGTGGGAATGGATGGACCATGCTGGGGCTCATGGCACAGCCAGACATGAGGGATGGAGAAGTCACAACAAATAGTCGGGGAAGGTTGAAAAAAGTTTAATGAGTTAAACAGAGGGGGACGACACCCCTTGTTTTACATATTACAGAGTTTGTGGCTAACTAAGCTACCCTAGGATTTAGAATGAGGTTGCACAATAGTTACTTTGATAGACAATGACTAGTATGATTACATGTTTATTAAAATCTTATACTACATTACGTTATGGACTCACTAGATTTTGACTTGTTAAATGTGAACTTATATCATTTAAGATTTAATCTAAGGTGGATCACCGTGGTGGAGATAGATGGGTCGCGGGTTGGGTTGTTGTAGTGCGGGCAGACTCCGGGGCCACCAGGCGTGGGGTCTCCCTCCGTTGATGCCTTCCCCGCATAGGTGGTCTGGGCTGTGAGGGTCGTCCAGGAGCTTGTCCCAAACCTTCTTCCCTAGGCGATGGAACCTGACGTTGAGGGCTTCTGTTTTATTTCTCAGGTGGATTGTTTCCACTGTCTCCTGGTAGGGTGGCGCTTGGCCATTGGCTGACCTCAAACACTTGTTTTGGAAGCTATGTAGTTGTTGTAGTCTGGTCTTCCAGATTGTGACGAGTGGTATATGTGGGTACTCCAACATAGACATCACCAGCGCCATGTACAGGTGAACTTGTATCTTCTCAAGCAACAGTTTAAAACGTTTTAATTTGGCAGCACCGACTTTGGCTTTATTTAGTCTGTCCTTTACGTGGGAAATGATGCCCGTCCGAGAGATGATGAGGCCGAGCAACCTGCCTTGTTTAGAGTACTCAATCTCTTCGTCGTCAATCATCAATGACGCCGGCTTAATTTTGGCTATGCGTATGACCTCGAATTTTGTTTTGTTTACACTATGCCCTTACCTCAAGGCGGGGGGGTGTAAGCCTCATCGTCAACACTCCTGTACTCCTACACCATGCTCTACCTCAGGGGTGTCAGGCCTCATCGTCAACACTCCTGTACTCCTACACCATGCCCCTTACCTCAGGGTGGGGGTGTGTCAGCCCTCATTGTCAACACTCGTGTATTCTTACTCCTGCCCTTACCTCTGGGGGTGGGGGTGTCAGGCCTCATCGTCAACGCTCATGTACTCCTACACCATGCCCCTTACCTCAGGGTGGGGGTGTGTCAGCCCTCATCGTCAACCTCGTGTACTCTACACCATGCCCCACCTCAGGGGTGGGGTGTGTAGCCCTCATCGTCAACACTCGTGTACTCCTACACCATGCCTTACCTCCAGGGTGGGGTGTGTCAGCCCTCATTGTCAACACTCGTGTCTCCTACACCATGCCCCACCTCAGGGTGGGGTGTGTCAGCCCTCATTGCAACACTGTGTACTCCCACGCTGCCCTTACCTCAGGGTGGGGGGTGTGTCAGCCCTCATCGTCAACACTCTGTGCTCCTACACCATGCCCTTACCTCAGGGTGGGGGTGTGTCAGCCTCATCGTCAACACTCGTGTACTCTACACCATGCCCTTACCTCAGGGTGGGGGTGTGTCAGCCCTCATGTCAACACTCGTGTACTTTTTTTTTTTTTTGGTTAAGGTGGGGATGGAAGGCATGCTGGGGCTCAAGGCACAGCATGTTAGCCCAAGGCATGTTTCAGACATGAGGGATGGAGAAGTCATGAACATATAGTCGTGGGGAAGGTTGGAAAATAGTTTAATGAGTTAAATGAGACGACACCCTTGTTTTACATATTACAGAGTTTGTTACTAACTGGGCCAACTCTTACGATTTAAATGAGGTTGCACAATGGTTATTTTAGTAGACAATGACTAGATTGATTTACACTACAAGTTTTACAACATCTTATACTGTATTACGTTATGGACTCACTCTTGATTGTGACTTGTTAAATGTGAATTTATATCATCTAAGTTTTAATCTATGGATCACGGAAAGTAGTAGATGGACGGGTTGGGGTTGTTGTAGTAGTGGGCAGGACTCCGGGGCCACCAGGCGTGGGGTCTCTCTCCGTTGATGTCTTCCCTGCGTGGTCTGGGCTGAGGGCTGTCCAGGAGTTTGTCCTAAACCTTTCCCTCGGCGATGGAACTCGAGCGAGGGCCTCACTATTTCTTAGGTGGATGGTTTCCACTGTCTCCCGGTAGGGTGGCGCCACACACACCCCAAAACTTCAGTTTTGGGAAGTTTCTGTAGTTGTTGTAGTCTAGTTCCGGAGTGTAATGAGGGTATAGATGTGGCATCTAACACAGGCCTCACCAGCGCCTTGTACAGGTGAATCCTGTATCTTCTCAGTGTGTTAATCAAATTTAAACGTCGAATTTGGCTGCGGCGACTTTGACTTATTTATTCTGTTCTTCACGTAATTGATGCCCATCCGAGAAATGATGGAGCTGAGCAACCTGCCTTGTTTAGAGTACTCAATCTCTTCGTCGTCGATCATCACGGGGCCGGCTTAATTTGTGCCAAGGGTAAGGACCTCAAATTTCCTGTTTGTTTGTTTTTATTTCTTTCCATTTATTTTCATACCCGAGATCTCTTTCATTGCCCGAGCAGTGAGTCGCGCCATCCTTGCTGTGAATCCTTCCTGGGCAGGTGACGATTCAGGTTATACGCCCGGTGACATGACGTACTGCTGCCGATGATTGGGGGGGTGGCAGGTCACGTGGGGAGTGTGTAAAGGGTTGGTGAGAGACAAGAGCCCTGAGGCACGCTGCTCGATAGGTGAGAATTCTTCCAAAATGTTCTTGCATCTTAATTTGGCTCTGCGGTCCGTAATGAAGTTGCACAGCAGGCGAGGCCAGATTTCGGGTAGCTCTAGTTGGTGGCGATCTTATACTTCACAGCGTCCCAGTGTGCTAAATCTCTTGTCAAACGCCTTGCTGACGTCCTCAGTACTATTATATTACCGTAGGCGGCCAGTCATATATTATGATCTGCCCCAGCCTGGTTGGCGGCGGTGAGCCTGCATTGGCGTGGAAGCCGAACTGGCGGGGATTATGCACGTCTTCGTCCTCCAGATACACATCCGCAATCGCTTGTTGACTATTTTTCGAAGATTTTGCAGGTACCTCTAGTAGCGATATTGGTCGAAAGCCTTTGACTTGCTTGGAGGCTTTCCTCTTGCTTTGGTAAGTGAGGCGAATAATCTATGATTTTGAACATCTTAGAAGTATCCAGAGGCGAGGCAGGCGCTGTATTGGCAAGGAGCGTTTCTCTATCATGTTGTCGGGGAGTTGAGCCAGGATCTTCTTGTTAATGTGACTTTAAATTCCGGCAGATTTGTTTTAAACCCTTTTATGACGGCTGACACATCTGCAGGAACAAGTGTTCCATTGTGCAGCTTCTGTCCACCAGTCTGGCGGGAAGTCAGTCCGTGGAGCGGCTGGAGCAGGTGCTGATGGTCCTGCAACTGACCTAAAATGTCCTCTTCAAACTCCCCTGTCGAAGCTTCCCCTGCCTCCTGTTCACTAATGGTAAAGATCTTTCTAAATATCGCCGATGAAGTTGTTCTTGGTCTTCTTCCTCGAATATTTTTACGTTGTTTTTTGGTCGAGCAGGTATGGGACCGTGCCAGTGTGGAACCCATCAGTCGCTTCTGATCCCTTTCCAGAATGCAGCAGAATCGGGTGGTAATTGTTGGTTGCCTCACAATTGGCTATGGCCCACTTTGTTCAGTGAGACGTTTGCTCTTCGTGCTGATGTCCGCCTGTAGCCCCGGTACCGGTCTCTCTTTAGCCTGGTCCACCTGCGGATACTGGCTACTGTGTATTCCTACACCATGCCCTTACCTCAGGGGTGGGGTGTGTCAGCCCTCAGTCAACACTCGTGTACTCCTACACCAAGCCCTTACCTCAGGGTGGGGTGTGTCAGCCCTCATTGTCAACACTCGTGTACTCCCTACACCATGCCCTTACCTCAGGGTGGGGGTGTGTCAGCCCTCATTGTCAACACTCGCAATCCTACACCATGCCCTTACCTCAGGGTGGGGGTGTGTCAGCCCTCATTGTCAACACACCTGTACTCCTACACCATGCCCTTCCTCGGTGGGGGGGTCAGCCTCATCGTCAACACTTCTTACTCCTACACCATGCCCTTACTCTGGGGTATGCCTCATCGGCAACACTCCTGTATTCTGACTCCATGCCCTTACCTCTAGGGGGGGTGTCAGGCCTCATCGTCAACACTCCTGTATTCTACTCCATGCCCTTACCTCGGGGGTGTCAGGCCTCATCGTCAACACTTCTGTACTCCTACACCATGCCCTTACCTCTGGGGTGAGTCATGCCTCATCGTCAACACTCCTGTATTCTTACTCCATGCCCTTACCTCGTGTGGGCGGCTCATTGTCAACACTCCTGTATCTTACTCCATGCCCTTACCTCTGGGGGTGTCATGCCTCATCGTCAACACTCCTGTATTTTACTCCATGCCCTTACCTCGGGGTGTCAGCCCTCATTGTCAACACTCCTATTCTTACTCCATGCCCTTCCTCGGGGAGGGGTGTCGGGCCCATCGTCAACACTCCTACTCCTACACCATGCCCTACCTCAGGGGGTGGTCAGCCCTCATTGTCAACACTCCTGTATTCTTACTCCATGCCCTACCTCGGGGAGGGTGGGGTCAGCCTCGTCGTCAACACCCTGTATTCCTACCCATGCCCTTACCCTCGGGCAGGCATCGTCGTCAACACTCCTGTATTCTTACTCCATGCCCTTACCTCGGGGGGTGTGTCAGCCCTCATTGTCAACACTCCTGTATTCTACTCCATGCCCTTACCTCGGGGGGGGTGTCAGGCCTCACTGTCAATACTCCTGTATTCTTACTCCATGCCCTTACCTCGGGGGTGTCAGCCTCATCTTCAACACTTCTGTACTCCTACACCATGCCCTTACTCTGGGGGTCATGCCTCATCGTCAACACTCCTGTATTCTTACTCCATGCCCCACTCCTCGGGGTGTCAGGCATTATCGTCAACACTCCTGTACTCCTACACTGTGCCATACCTCAGGGGGTGTCAGGCCCCATTGTCAACACTCCTATTCTACTCCATGCCCTGTCCTCGGGGGGAGGTGTCAGGCCTCATCGTCAACACTCCTGTATTCTTACTCCATGCCCTTCCTGGGGAGGTCAGGCCCTCATTGTCAACACTCCTGTATTCTTACTCCATGCCCTGTCCTCGGGGGGTCAGGCCTCATTGTCAACACTCCTGTATTCTTACTCCATGCCCTTCCTCGGGGGGAGGTGTCAGGCCTCATCGTCAACACTCCTGTACTCCTCACCATGCCCTTACCTCTGGGGTGTGTCAGCCGTCATTGTCAACACTCCTGTATTCTTACTCCATGCCCTACCTCGGGGGTGTCAGGCCTCATCGTCAACACTCCTGTACTCCTACACCATGCCCTTACCTCAGGGGGGTGTGTCAGCCCTCATTGTCAACACTGTGTATTCTACTCCATGCCCTACCTCAGGGGGGGTGTCAGGCATTATCGTCAACACTCCTGTACTCCTACACCATGCCATTACCTCAAGGGGTGCAGGCCTCATTGTCAACACTCCTATATTCTACTCCATGCCCCTTCCTCGGGGGTGTCAGGCCCCATCGTCAACACTCTTGTACTCCTACACCATGCCCTTCCTCGGGGGAGGGGTGTGTCAGCTCATTGTCAACACCCTGTACTCCTACACCATGCCCTTACCTCAGGTGTCAGCCCTCATTGTCAACACTCGTGTATTCTTACTCCATGCCCTACCTCAGGGGGGTGTCAGGCATTATCGTCAACACCCTGTACTCCTACACCATGCCACTTCTGGGGGTGTGTCAGGCCTCATTGTCAACACTCCTATATTCTTACTCCATGCCCTTTCCTCGGGAGGTGTCAGGCCTCATCGTCAACACTCCTGTACTCCTACACCATGCCCTTTCCTCGGGAGGGTGTGTCAGCCTCATGTCAACACTCCTGTATTCTTACTCCATGCCCTTTCCTCGGGGGGGGAGGGTCAGGCCTCATCGTTAACACTCTTGTACTCCTACACCATGCCCTTACCTCAGGGGAGGGAGGGTGTCAGCCCTCATTGTCAACACTCCTGTACTCCTACACCATGCCCTTACCTCAGGGGGTGTGTCAGCCTCATTGTCAACACTCCTGTATTCTACTCCATGCCCTTACCTCAGGGTGGGGCCTCATCGTCAACACCCTGTATTCTACTCCATGCCCCTACCTCGGGGGCAGGCCTCATCGTCAACACTTCTGTACTCCTACACCATGCCCTACCTCTGGGGGTCATTCACGTCAACACTCCTATTCTACTCCATGCCCTACCTCTGGGTGGGGGGGTCAGGCCTCATCGTCAACACTCCTGTATTCTTACTCCCTGCCCCACTGGGGGGGTGTACCTCATCGTCAACACTTCTACTCCTACACCATGCCCTTACCTCTGGGTATGCCTCATCGTCAACACTCCTGTATTCTTACTCCATGCCCTTACTCTGGGGGGGTCATGCCTCATCGTCAACACTCCTATTTTACCCATGCCCTACCTCGGAGGGGGTGTCAGGCATTATCGTCAACACTCCTGTACTCCTACACCATGCCATTACCTCAGGGGGTGTGTCAGGCCTCATTGTCAACACTCCTGTATTCCTACACCATGCCCTTCTCAGGGGGGTGTGTCAGCCCTCATTGTCACACTTGTATTCTTACTCCATGCCCTACCTCAGGTGGGGGATGTCAGCCCTCATTGTCAACACCCTGTATTCTACTCCATGCCCTAACTCGGGGGTGTCAGGCCTCATCGTCAACACCCTGTACTCCTACACCATGCCTCCCCATCGGGGTCAGCCCTCATTGTCAAACACTCTTGATTTTACTCCATGCCCTTACCTCAGGTGGCCTCATCGTCAACACTCCTGTACTCCACACCATGCCCTTACCTCAGGGGGAGGGGGGGTGTCATGCCTCATTGTCAACACTCCTGTACTCCTACACCATGCCCCACCTCAGGGGGTGTCAGGCCTCATCGTCAACACTCTTGTACTCCTACACCATGCCCTTACCTCAGGGGGGTGTCAGGCGTCATCGTCAACCTCCTGTATTCTTACTCCATGCCCTTACCTCAGGGGTGTCAGGCCTCATGTCAACACTCGTGCTCCTACACATGCCCTTACCTCAGGGGGGTGTGTCAGCCCTCATTGTCAACACTCTGCTACCACATGTGCCCTTACACCTCTGGGGGTGTCGCCCTCATATCAACACTCCTGTATTCTTACTCCATGCCCCTTACACTCAGGGGGATGTCAGGCCTCATCGTCAACACTCCTGTACTCCTACACCATGCCCACCTCAGGGGTGTGTCAGCCCTCATGTCCCAACACTCGTGTATTCTTACTCCATGCCCTTCCTCTCGGGGGGGTGTCAAGCCTCATCGTCAACACTCCTGTACTCTACACCATGCCCTTACCTCAGGGGGAGGGGGTGTCATGCCTCATTATCAACACTCCTGTATACACCATGCCATTACCTCAGGGGGTGTCAGGCCTCATCGTCAACACTCGTGTACTCCTCCATGCCCCTTACCTCGGGGGGTGTCAGACCTCATCGTCAACACTTGTGTATTCTTACTCCATGCCCTTACCTCGGGGGGGGTGGGGGTTCAGGCCTCATTGTATCCTGCTCTTGTGCTCCCTACACCATGCCTTTACCTCAGGGGGTGTGTCAGCCCTCATTGTCAACCTCCTGTATTCTTACTCCATGCCCTTACCTCCAGGGGGTCAGGCCTCATCGTCAACACTCGTGTACTCCTACACCATGCCCTCACCTCAGGGGGGTGTGTCAGCCCTCATCGTCAACACTCCTGTATTCTTACTCCATGCCCATTACCTCAGGGGTGGGGGAGTGTGTCAGCCCTCATTGTCAACACTCCTGTATTTTTACTCCATGCCCTTACCTCAGGGGGGGGGTGTCAGGCCTCATCGTCAACACTCCTGTACTCCACCATGCCCTTACCTCTGGAGGGTCATGCCTCATCGTCAACATCTTGTACTCACCACCATGCCCTTACCTCAGGGTGGGGTGTGTCAGCTCTCATTGTCATCACTCCTGTGTACTCCTACACCATGCCCTTACCTCAGGGTGGGGGGTGTGTCATGCCCTCATTGTCAACACTCCTGTACTCCTACACCACCCTTCCCTCAGGGGGGGGTGTCAGGCCTCATCGTCAACACTCTTGTACTCCTCACCATGCCCTTACACCTCTGGGGGTGTCGAGCCTCATCGTCAACACTCCTGTATTCTTACTCCATGCCCTTACCTCGGGGGGGTGTCAGGCCTCATTGTCAACACTTGTACTCCTACACCATGCCCTTACCTCAGGGGTTTCAGCCCTCATTGTCAACACTCCTGTATTCTTACTCCATGCCCTTACCTCGGGGGTGTCAGGCCTCATCGTCAACCTCGTGTACTCTACACCATGCCCTTACCTCAGGGGGTGTGTCGCCCTCATTGTCCACACTCCTGTATTCTTACTCCATGCCCCTTACCTCAGGGGGTGTGTGTCAGCCCTCATTGTCAACACTCCTGTATTTTTACTCCATGCCCTTACCTCGGGGTGGGGGGGGTCCAGGCCTCATCGTCAACACTCCTGTGCTCCCACACCATGCCCTTACCTCTGGGGGTTCTGCCTCATCGTCAACACTCCTGTATTCTACTCCATGCCCTTACCTCAGTCACCTCATCGTCAACACTTGTACTCCTACACCATGCCCTTACTCTGGGGTGTGTCAGCCCTCATTGTCACACTCCTGTATTTTTACTCCATGCCTTACTTAAATAGGCCTCATCGTCAACACTCTGTACTCCTACACCATGCCCTTACCTCTGGGGGGTCATATTCATTGTCAACACTCCTATTCTTACTCCATGCCCCCACTAGGCAGGCACATCGTCAACACTCTGTACCCTACACCATGCCATTACCTCAGGGGGTGTGTCAGCCTCATTGTCAACACTGTATTCTACTCCATGCCCTTACCTCGAAGGGGTGTCAGGCCTCATCGTCAACACTCCTGTACTCCTACACCATGCCCTTACCACAGGGGTGTCAGCCTCATCGTCACACTCCTGTACCTTCACCATGCCCTACCTCAGGGGCTGTCATGCCTCATTGTCAACACTCCTGTACTCTACACCATGCCCTCACCTCAGGTGTCAGTCTCATCGTCAAAACTCCTATATTCCTACACCATGCCCTTACCTCTGGGGTTGGGAGGGGGGGGTGTCAGCGTACTGCGCACATCATTGCCATTCCTAAAAACCCCCTTTAATTCATATTATCGAGCTTGTAGAATCTCAGAAAGCGGGAAACATTGATAAAGGATTACTCACCTACTCAATGTTACTGAATCATGTGTTATATTGTACCCAGGTACGGTTATATTATGTTAATTGTATGTATTCATAGCATTAAGGAGAACTCAGGGTATCCATAAGATGATTAGGACAGTCCAGTTGAGCCGGACTAGTGTACTGTAGGCCTAAGTGTGGATCATGGTTTGAAAATACATGAGACCAATGATCTGGAAAAAGGATAAATGTATCAGAACTATGTGAGGTGTTGGAAGTGACCCCTAAACTATACTTGAAAGTAAATATCTTGTATACATCGGTATGAACTTAATACACCTCGTATCCTCACGTGACGTATACCTACGTAATGTACAGTGATCAGAGAATTTTATGTCTGTGTTCAAATACAGTTGTACCCCAATTTAACGCGGTCAATAGAACCCAGAGGGTCCCTTGTTAAGTGAAATCATGCTATGAACAACAGAACATATGGGATTAATTCCAATAGACAAACCAATTCCCCCAACCCACTTTTGAAGACACATAACTATGTTGTAGTAAAAATAACATCTTAATTTTATGATGGTACATGGACACAATTAATACTTAAGAGAAATAGAGAAATACAGTCGCCAGTTAATGTCCATTCAAATAATGGACTCAACTCCTCCCTCTTCTCACACATACACTGCTGGCTCTTCCTCTCTGAGAAATTTTGGGGAAAACCACTAAATTTTAATAAATAATACTTCAAACTAAAGAGATAATACAATTGACATTGCTGGATTCCTTGTAAGACTAGGAATATTTTGAATATAAATGTCATATTTTGCACAAAAGATAACATATTTACTAGAGAAAACATTTTATCTAAAATTTGTATGTCTAATGCAAAATATATGATGTTTATATTCAAAATGATCACCAAATTATAAGAATTCCAGCAATGTAAATTATATTCTGGCCGGGTAATTTGTATGAATTTTATGAGCTAAAACAAATATCTTCAGTTAATAAAAAATATTCTTCAGGACACTATCTGTCAATCAAAGTACCCCACCTTGCCTCTTCCAACCGCGCGGTCAGTCCCAACCTCCCCCCCACCTCCACCAATCGTCCTTCAAGAGAAGAGTGGGTGAAAAAATAAATTTTAACATTTTGTATTAAATAATACCTCAGATTGTTAGATAATATAATTGACATTGCTGGATTCCTTGTAAGACCAGGGAATATTTTAGTAACATATCTTGCACAAAGATAAATATATTTACTAGAGAAAACATTTTATCTAAAATTTGTATGTCTAATGCAAAATATATGATGTTTATATTCAAATGATCATCAAATTATAAGAATTCCAGCAATGTAAATTATATTCTGACCGGGTAATTTGTATGAATTTTATGAGCTAAAACAAATATCTTCAGTTAATAAAAAAAATAAATATTCTTCACAGGGTAACAGATGGTCGGTCGGTCCTCCCTCCCCCCACCCCCACCAACGGTCCCAAGGAGATGTGTGGGAAAACCACTAAATTTTAATAAATAATACCTCAAACTAAAGTTAGGATAATATAATTGACATTGCTGATTCCTTGTAAGACTAGGAATATTTTGAATATAAATGTCATATATTTTGCCAAAAGATAGCATATTTACTAGGAGAAACATTTTATCTAAAATTTGTATGTCTAATACAAAATATATGATGTTTATATTCAAAATGATCACCAAATTATAAGAATTCCAGCAATGTAAATTATATTCTGCCGGGTAATTTGTATGAATTTTATGAGCTAAAACAGGCAGTCAGGCAGGGTGGCGGGTGGAGGTGGGCAAATCTAAAAATAGCGTCTCAAACCGGACACTCACCGCGTATATGTGGAAAAATCCGTGTTAGGAAAGTTCAGCTCTGGCGAGGCACGGCGTATATGATAAAACGCGTTAAGTGAAACCTCGTTAGGCGGGGTAATACTGTAGTGCAATGTGTGAGAGGAGGATCCCTAATTACGGTTTTAAGTGAAGTGGATATACCCATGCCATGAACATTCGGCTTTTGTTTTAAGGGAGCCGCCTTTGTACCCTCCTCGAGGTAGTTGCTATTATTATAACCCAATGAATTTACCCACGAACTAGCAAACCAGAACCTTATCTTAGTGTGTAATTTAGGATTAAAATAGATGTTTATAAGGCATGAGTTATAATATACCGGAAAGTGTTCATGTGGAGAACCGTGAGAAATAAAAGTAATAAAGATTGGAAACTAGCTCACGCTGTGATGATGACGAGGGCACTGTGTCCTGTCTGCCCCACCGTCACCTCAGGTCATGTCTCACTATTGGGCTACATCCCGCCCTGTAAAAAGGCTTATATAGCAGTTATTACAGTTTAAAGCTTTGCCTGATGTATAAGGAAAAGTAATGTGTTAGGGTGTGTGATAACCGCCCATCAGGCATTATTTCTCAGTGTCCTATTGCTACCGTCACCTCAGGTCCCATGCTGTCGGAGTGCCTTGCTGGGCGGCGGCCATTATCCCTGTGAGCGTCTCACCAGGTGGTGACTACTCCCAGCTATGCAAATCCACTGTGAACCTGTGGATTCCCAGCACACCACCCCAAATGACTAGGAACAAATAAGGAAACGCTTGAGAAACTCCGCGGTCGTCACTTGGAGCGACCTATAATACCAGGCGTAGAAATAGTACTGATATGTCTCTTGGTGTAGCCCTCGTCTCTACTCACCAAGGGCGGTGTGCGAACGAGGTGCCTGATATGTATACCTAGGAATAACAAGGAGTCCCATACCTGCAGGTATGGAGTGTAACAGGTGTGTTGAGATGGTGCTACAGGGAGGTGAGATGGTGCTACTATGTATGATAACCGACGGTGCTATATTCCATACAGGTGGAGCAGTCTGATGTGTTAAGGGGTAGTGTAAGAAGGAATGACCGAGGTAAGGAGGTCACGGATTGTTATGCAATAAGTATGTGGATGACCCGCAATTAATGTAAGACGTCTGGTGCCGAGCTGGGTAACCAACATCTTCGTTGTTCTTCTGAGGAAAGCCAACTCACTTGTATGTTTTTTGTTACCATATATTTTATAAGGAATAAATTAATTAAGACATGTTATGGTTTCACCCTTCTTTCCCCTTATCGATCTGGTCAATGAAAAACCTAACCCAATGCCTAGTCCACTCTGCCCGCTACCTAACGAGCTACATACTGTCCAGAGGGGGTCTGGTGGCAGCGACCCTTAGAAATTAAGATTAGAGTTAAGTATTTCCCCTTAGAATTAGTGACCCCAGATCTGGCAGTATTTCAGGCCTCATCGTCAACCCTCCTGTACTCGTACACCATGCCCTTACCTCTATAACATCACCTGATGATTTAAGCTCTTTAGGTTATGGGAAGTACTTATGCTGTTAATTTAGGTATTATAGTACTTGAGGTGTTTGTTATGTGAGCTAATTATGTGGATATATTTAGGTTGTTACATGAGGTTTTTATATTGTTATGTGAGATGTCTATGCTACATGAGTTATTTGTTATTATATAAACTATTTATTTGTGAGTTATTTGTTATGTGAGCTGTTTATGTTAAGTGAGTTACTTAGGCTGATATGAAATCTTTTTATGTTGTTTTGTAAGCTATTTATAATGTTTTGTGTGTTTGTGTGGTAAGTGAGCTATCTATGAAGTTAATTGAGTTATTTATGTTGCTCAGGAGTTTTTGTTAAGCGAGCTGGTTAGGTTATTATGGCTATTTGCTCTAAATATGATATATTTATGTCGTTTTGTAAGTGAATTAGATTGGAAATTGAGCCATTCAATCTAAGTGCATTATTTGGTATGGTGAATGATCAGTGGGAAAGAGAAGAAAGTAAAGTATTAATCTGAAAACCATTTTGAACTGAATATACAGTATATATACATATACATATACATATATATATATATATATATATATATATATATATATATATATATATATATATATATATATATATATATATATATATATATATATATATATATATATGTAATATTCAGAAATTTCAGTGTAATTTCAAACGCCGCGCCATTGGCGATGCTGAGTTCAAGGTCGTCTGAGGGAAGACCGCGCTCCCCGCACGTAGCGAGAGGTTGTGGAACTAGGCCTATACGATATTAAATGTAATTTACCGAGTTAATAGGGACGCGAATCATGAAATTAAATATCAGTTATTAAATTGAAAATAATTATAGATCGTTTCCCAGTCTGAAAATGTTCTGTACGTCCTAATAAGTTTAATCGTCTGGTAAATAAGTCACTCCCGGAAAGCGTGAACCAGTGAGCAAGGTGGCCGAGGAGCTGTGAGAGAGGTCAAGGACCACCTCTGTGCTGTACCCAGGAGAGACGGATCGCGTGACCTGGTTCCTTCGTTTATTTAACATCAGTATTAACAAGTAAGTTTTATTCAATCTCAGACAAAGCTTGATAGGGCGGTAGGGACAAATGGTGATGTGAGACAATAGCTAACAGCCCGGGTTTTTCAGGGTTCTGTAGACCCCACGCGGTATGAGGTATGATAACGTCCACTGGCGGTATGAGACACGAGTGGTGAAGCGAGCTGTATGACCATCCACTGACCTGGGTTTGAGAGTTGGAATGAACCCAGCTGTCTAGGTGCCCAACTAACGACGTGACGATCGTTTGGGGTCATCAACTCTCCTCTACCTCGGCTCACAATACCACATATCTTCAAGCAGCTTAGTGAAAACCTTTTTCTAATGGGAAGCTAAAGCTTCTCTCAACTGTACAAGGTCTGAGTGCCTCACTCCCTTCCGTTTCATGGATGTACTGGGGGCAAAGTGAAGCCAGCTGAGTGATACAGGGTCACACACTGGGACCAAGAGTCCAGTGGAACTTAGAGGTACATTTCCAAGGTTGAGAAAGGCTGGCTTGGGCCTTAATCTACGGGTGCCTGTTGGTTGTGCCTTAAAAAACTACAGAGTGCAGGTGGAATCTATGTGTTAGGTTAGGGAGCATGTGTTTACGGGTATTGGTGGACTCCGTAACTTCTTAATCTAGTGATAATATTTTTTCAGTTACTGATATTGTCTTGCTGTGTGTAATTAATATTTCTTAAATAATTGTGATAGTATTGTTTTTAATGTTTGTGTCACTAATTGAAACCAGAGAATGAGGGAACTGTTTTTCAGATGAGTTTTCTCCCTTATGTTGTAAGTGATACTGTGATTTAGTTCCTTTAATGCATTTAATATTTCTTTATAATTTCAATCTCAGGTATAACCTTTGTTCCCCAGAGTAGTGTTTAAGTTAGGTTAGGAGGTGTGTATCTGTTGGGGTAATATAATTTTGCTGAGTGCCCTGAAGGCCTATTCAGGGTGGAGTTAATAAGTTCTTATTTTTTTATACAAATTTCTCAGTGTAGAGTTTTTAATTTCTTACTTTTCTTTAATACCATTTTCTCAGTGGTTGATATTATTTTGTTGAAAACCCTTAAGGCCTGTATCTGTTGGTGTAACCTAATTCTATTGAGTGCCCTTTAGGCCTATTCATGGTGGAATTAACAATTTCTTATTTTTTTTATACCATTTCCTCAGTGATTGATATTATTTTGTTGAAAGCCCTTCAGGCCTGTTTCATGTGTGCAAGCAACAATTCTTAATACTTGACTTTATTGTTGTCTAATGAGGCATTGTCTGAGTTTCTAATAATTTCAACATCATGTATAACTTTTATTCAACAGAGTAGTGTCTTAAGTTCAGGTTAAGAGGTGCACATATTGGTGTACCATTATTGATTGTGTCTGTAGTGTTGGAGGGAATATAAGTGTCTAAATTTTACAGTGTGTCTCATTCATCCCAGTCACAGATGCTATCCTTCCACGGGTCACGGAGAATTCATTTTGTTAAGTAAATTTAAGTGTTCTTGTGCTGGTTCGGGATTTTTCTCCAAGGGGCGCTTCCACTGCAATTTCCATCTAATAATTAATAAACCCCAAGTCAAGTGAGAAATAAATGCCCAGTAATTCCGAACTGTTACATATATATATATATATATATATATATATATATATATATATATATATATATATATATATATATATATATATATATATATATATATATATATTTCATGTAAATCACAATAAAACGTGGATAAGATAAATCTTGATAAAATCTACACAGAAAATGGAAACAACGGAGTACCTTAGCTTTGTCTTTATTCAAGACATCTTCGAGCAACTGGATTACATGGACAGAGAGGCTTAAATATACAGGAGTGACCTTAAAACATGAGGTCAGGTCATAATGATGTCATCCACTAATCCCCCACACCCAACACACATGTAGAGGAGCTTAAGAGACTAGTCAGGTCAGGTAAAAATAAAAAGGGACCCACAAAATAACTATCATACATCTAGATCAAAAGGTTTTCAAAGCATTTTTTAACAGCGGGCCACTGACAAATATATTTACTATGTAACATATTATCAGTTTTGAACTGACCATCACCTAAGGTTTATTGATTTTAATTCCTTAATCAAACTAGCTTCAACCAGAAATGCTCCTGTGACACAAAGATGATTTAAATACTTCTAAGCTTTTCCCAAGCTTAATGGGGTGATTATTATTCTATTAGTTGAACAAGCACTGCTTTTCAGATGCTGTTCTGATATTATATACTTATGTTTGTTTGGTTCTGAGCTGCAGTGTTTTTCCTGTCTGTCCTACATAATTACAATTACATTGCTACATATAAGATACAATAAACACTTCCATTTACATTCAGACTTGGGCTATTCCTTATTAACATATTGGTAATGGTTGGTCATACTTGAAAACAACATTAATATTTAGAAGCTTAAGGGACCGAACTAACGGGACAAATTCATTACAGTGATAGGGCCCAGAGTCAAAATATTCTTAAGTGCTTAGGAACTTGTCTGGTTTGAGAGGAATGAAAAGATTTTAGCCGCTTTTAAACTAACTTGATCAACAAACACAGAAGAACATCGAGTTTCTGTGCAATGGAACGAATGCGTTTCAATTCATCGTGGGCAAATTCGGAGTCACAAATCGCAGACATCTTAAGAACATAGCAGAAAAACTGACATTTTTGGTAGACTCAAGGTGATTCGATAAAAGTGAAGATGAAACTGTCTACTATTGTGGGCTTTCTATATACTTCAAATTTATAGTTTGGCCATTTCTCATGATAAGCATATCAAAAGGAATGGAAGATCATTTATTTCTCTTTCAATTTTGA